>NC_134833.1:162041846-162219381 GCF_004210375.1 Tachypleus tridentatus | reverse complement strand
AAATCATCACTAACACAATGTTATCAAATCATCACTAACACAATGTTATCAAATCATCACTAACACAATGTTATCAAATCATCACTAACACAATGTTATCAAATCATCACTAACACAATGTTATCAAATCATCACTAACACAATGTTATCAAATCATCACTAACACAATGTTATCAAATCATCACTAACACAATGTTATCAAATCATCACTAACACAATGTTATCAAATCATCACTAACACAATGTTATCAAATCATCACTAACACAATGTTATCAAATCATCACTAACACAATGTTATCAAATCATCACTAACACAATGTTATCAAATCATCACTAACACAATGTTATCAAATCATCACTAACACAATGTTAGTAAATCATCACTAACACAATGTTATCAAATCATCACTAACACAATGTTATCAAATCATCACTAACACAATGTTATCAAATCATCACTAACACAATGTTATCAAATCATCACTAACACAATGTTATCAAATCATCATCACAAATATCACACAATGTTATCAAATCATCACTAACACAATGTTATCAAATCATCACTAACACAATGTTATCAAATCATCACTAACACAATGTTATCAAATCATCACTAACACAATGTTATCAAATCATCACTAACACAATGTTATCAAATCATCACTAACACAATGTTATCAAATCATCACTATCACACTGTTATCAAATCATCACTAACACAATGTTATCAAATCATCACTAACACAATGTTATCAAATCATCACTAACACAATGTTATCAAATCATCACTAACACAATGTTATCAAATCATCACTAACACAATGTATCAAATCAACACTAACACAATGTTATCAAATCATCACTAACACAATGTTATCAAATCATCACTAACACAATGTTACAAATCATCACTAACACAATGTTATCAAATCATCACTAACACAATGTTATCAAATCATCACTAACACAATGTTATCAAATCATCACTAACACAATGTTATTAAATCATCACTAACAATGTTATCAAATCATCACTAACACAATGTTATCAAATCATAACACTCAAATCATCACTAACACAATGTTATCAAATCATCACTAACACAATGTTATCAAAATCATCACTAACACAATGTTATCAAATCATCACTAACACAATGTTATCAAATCATCACTAACACAATGTTATCAAATCATCACTAACACAATGTTATCAAATCAACACTAACACAATGTTATCAAATCATCACTAACACAATGTTATCAAATCATCACTAACACAATGTTATCAAATCATCACTAACACAATGTTATCAAATCATCACTAACACAATGTTATCAAATCATCACTAACACAATGTTATCAAATCATCACTAACACAATGTTATCAAATCATCATAACACATCAAATCATCACTAACACAATGTTATCAAATCATCACTAACACAATGTTATCAAATCATCACTAACACAATGTTATCAAATCATCACTAACACAATGTTATTAAATCATCACTAACACAATGTTATCAAATCATCACTAACACAATGTTATCAAATCATCACTAACACAATGTTATCAAATCATCACTAACACAATGTTATCAAATCATCACTAACACAATGTTATCAAATCATCACTAACACAATGTTATCAAATCATCACTAACACAATGTTATCAAATCATCACTAACACAATGTTATCAAATCATCACTAACACAATGTTATCAAATCATCACTAACACAATGTTATCAAATCATCACTAACACAATGTTATCAAATCATCACTCAAATCATCAACACAATGTTATCAAATCATCACTAACACAATGTTAGTAAATCATCACTAACACAATGTTATCAAATCATCACTAACACAATGTTATCAAATCATCACTAACACAATGTTATCAAATCATCACTAACACAATGTTATCAAATCATCACTAACACAATGTTATCAAATCATCACTAACACAATGTTATCAAATCATCACTAACACAATGTTATCAAATCATCACTTACACAATGTTATCAAATCATCATTACACAATGTTATCAAATCATCACTAACACAATGTTATCAAATCATCACTAACACAATGTTATCAAATCATCACTAACACAATGTTATCAAATCATCACTAACACAATGTTATCAAATCATCACTAACACAATGTTATCAAATCATCACTAACACAATGTTATCAAATCATCACTAACACAATGTTATCAAATCATCACTAACACAATGTTATCAAATCATCACTAACACAATGTTATCAAATCATCACTAACACAATGTTATCAAATCATCACTAACACAATGTTATCAAATCATCACTAACACAATGTTATCAAATCATCACTAACACAATGTTATCAAATCATCACTAACACAATGTTATCAAATCATCACTAACACAATGTTATCAAATCATCACTAACACAATGTTATCAAATCATCACTAACACAATGTTATCAAATCATCACTAACACAATGTTATCAAATCATCACTAACACAATGTTATCAAATCATCACTAACACAATGTTATCAAATCATCACTAACACAATGTTATCAAATCATCACTAACACAATGTTATCAAATCATCACTAACACAATGTTATCAAATCATCACTAACACAATGTTATCAAATCATCACTAACACAATGTTATCAAATCATCACTAACACAATGTTATCAAATCATCACTAACACAATGTTATCAAATCATCACTAACACAATGTTATCACTAAATCATCAAATCATCACTAACACAATGTTATCAAATCATCACTAACACAATGTTATCAAATCATCACTAACACAATGTTATCAAATCATCACTAACACAATGTTATCAAATCATCACTAACACAATGTTATCAAATCATCACTAACACAATGTTATCAAATCATCACTAACACAATGTTATCAAATCATCACTAACACAATGTTATCAAATCATCACTAACACAATGTTATCAAATCATCACTAACACAATGTTATCAAATCATCACTAACACAATGTTATCAAATCATCAATGTTATCAAATCTAACACAATGTTATCAAATCATCACTAACACAATGTTATCAAATCATCACTAACACAATGTTATCAAATCACACAATAACACAATCATCACTAACACAATGTTATCAAATCACTAACACAATGTTATCAAATCATCACTAACACAATGTTATCAAATCATCACTAACACAATGTTATCAAATCATCACTAACACAATGTTATCAAATCATCACTAACACAATGTTATCAAATCATCACTAACACAATGTTATCAAATCATCACTAACACAATGTTATCAAATCATCACTAACACAATGTTATCAAATCATCACTAACACAATGTTATCAAATCATCACTAACACAATGTTATCAAATCATCACTAACACAATGTTATCAAATCATCACTAACACAATGTTATCAAATCATCACTAACACAATGTTATCAAATCATCACTAACACAATGTTATCAAATCATCACTAACACAATGTTATCAAATCATCACTAACACAATGTTATCAAATCATCACTAACACAATGTTATCAAATCATCACTAACACAATGTTATCAAATCATCACTAACACAATGTTATCAAATCATCACTAACACAATGTTATCAAATCATCACTAACACAATGTTATCAAATCATCACTAACACAATGTTATCAAATCATCACTAACACAATGTTATCAAATCATCACTAACACAATGTTATCAAATCATCACTAACACAATGTTATCAAATCATCACTAACACAATGTTATCAAATCATCACTAACACAATGTTATCAAATCATCACTAACACAATGTTATCAAATCATCACTAACACAATGTTATCAAATCATCACTAACACAATGTTATCAAATCATCACTAACACAATGTTATCAAATCATCACTAACACAATGTTATCAAATCATCACTAACACAATGTTATCAAATCATCACTAACACAATGTTATCAAATCATCACTAACACAATGTTATCAAATCATCACTAACACAATGTTATCAAATCATCACTAACACAATGTTATCAAATCATCACTAACACAATGTTATCAAATCATCACTAACACAATGTTATCAAATCATCACTAACACAATGTTATCAAATCATCACTAACACAATGTTATCAAATCATCACTAACACAATGTTATCAAATCATCACTAACACAATGTTATCAAATCATCACTAACACAATGTTATCAAATCATCACTAACACAATGTTATCAAATCATCACTAACACAATGTTATCAAATCATCACTAACACAATGTTATCAAATCATCACTAACACAATGTTATCAAATCATCACTAACACAATGTTATCAAATCATCACTAACACAATGTTATCAAATCATCACTAACACAATGTTATCAAATCATCACTAACACAATGTTATCAAATCATCACTAACACAATGTTATCAAATCATCACTAACACAATGTTATCAAATCAACACTAACACAATGTTATCAAATCATCACTAACACATGGTATCAAATCAACACTAACACAATGTTATCAAATCATCACTAACACAATGTTATCAAATCATCACTAACACAATGTTATCAAATCATCACTAACACAATGTTATCAAATCATCACTAACACAATGTTATCAAATCATCACTAACACAATGTTATCAAATCATCACTAACACAATGTTATCAAATCATCACTAACACAATGTTATCAAATCATCACTAACACAATGTTATCAAATCATCACTAACACAATGTTATCAAATCATCACTAACACAATGTTATCAAATCATCACTAACACAATGTTATCAAATCATCACTAACACAATGTTATCAAATCATCACTAACACAATGTTATCAAATCATCACTAACACAATGTTATCAAATCATCACTAACACACACAATGTTATCAAATCATCACAAACACAATGTTATCAAATCACACATACACAATGTTATCAAATCACAATAACACAATGTTATCAAATCATCACTAACACAATGTTATCAAATCATCACTAACACAATGTTATCAAATCATCACTAACACAATGTTATCAAATCATCACTAACACAATGTTATCAAATCATCACTAACACAATGTTATCAAATCATCACTAACACAATGTTATCAAATCATCATAACAAATCATCACTAACACAATGTTATCAAATCATCACTAACACAATGTTATCAAATCATCACTAACACAATGTTAGTAAATCATCACTAACACAATGTTATCAAATCATCACTAACACAATGTTATCAAATCATCACTAACACAATGTTATCAAATCATCACTAACACAATGTTATCAAATCATCACTAACACAATGTTATCAAATCATCACTAACACAATGTTATCAAATCATCACTCAAATCATCAACACAATGTTATCAAATCATCACTAACACAATGTTATCAAATCATCACTAACACAATGTTATCAAATCATCACTAACACAATGTTATCAAATCATCACTAACACAATGTTATCAAATCATCACTAACACAATGTTATCAAATCATCACTAACACAATGTTATCAAATCATCACTAACACAATGTTATCAAATCATCACTAACACAATGTTATCAAATCATCACTAACACAATGTTATCAAATCATCACTAACACAATGTTATCAAATCATCACTAACACAATGTTATCAAATCATCACTAACACAATGTTATCAAATCATCATCTTCAACACAATGTTATCAAATCATCACTAACACAATGTTATCAAATCATCACTAACACAATGTTATCAAATCATCACTAACACAATGTTATCAAATCATCACTAACACAATGTTATCAAATCATCACTAACACAATGTTATCAAATCATCACTAACACAATGTTATCAAATCATCACTAACACAATGTTATCAAATCATCACTAACACAATGTTATCAAATCATCACTAACACAATGTTATCAAATCATCACTAACACAATGTTATCAAATCATCACTAACACAATGTTATCAAATCATCACTAACACAATGTTATCAAATCATCACTAACACAATGTTATCAAATCATCACTAACACAATGTTATCAAATCATCACTAACACAATGTTATCAAATCATCACTAACACAATGTTATCAAATCATCACTAACACAATGTTATCAAATCATCACTAACACAATGTTATCAAATCATCACTAACACAATGTTATCAAATCATCACTAACACAATGTTATCAAATCATCACTAACACAATGTTATCAAATCATCACTAACACAATGTTATCAAATCATCACTAACACAATGTTATCAAATCATCACTAACACAATGTTATCAAATCATCACTAACACAATGTTATCAAATCATCACTAACACAATGTTATCAAATCATCACTAACACAATGTTATCAAATCATCACTAACACAATGTTATCAAATCATCACTAACACAATGTTATCAAATCATCACTAACACAATGTTATCAAATCATCACTAACACAATGTTATCAAATCATCACTAACACAATGTTATCAAATCATCACTAACACAATGTTATCAAATCATCACTAACACAATGTTATCAAAATCATCACTAACACAATGTTATGTTATCAAATCATCACTAACACAATGTTATCAAATCATCACTAACACAATGTTATCAAATCATCACTAACACAATGTTATCAAATCATCACTAACACAATGTTATCAAATCATCACTAACACAATGTTATCAAATCATCACTAACACAATGTTATCAAATCATCACTAACACAATGTTATCAAATCATCACTAACACAATGTTATCAAATCATCACTAACACAATGTTATCAAATCATCACTAACACAATGTTATCAAATCATCACTAACACAATGTTATCAAATCATCACTAACACAATGTTATCAAATCATCACTAACACAATGTTATCAAATCATCACTAACACAATGTTATCAAATCATCACTAACACAATGTTATCAAATCATCACTAACACAATGTTATCAAATCATCACTAACACAATGTTAGTAAATCATCACTAACACAATGTTATCAAATCATCACTAACACAATGTTATCAAATCATCACTAACACAATGTTATCAAATCATCACTAACACAATGTTATCAAATCATCACTAACACAATGTTATCAAATCATCACTAACACAATGTTATCAAATCATCACTAACACAATGTTATCAAATCATCACTAACACAATGTTATCAAATCATCACTAACACAATGTTATCAAATCATTAACACAATGTTATCAAATCATCACTAACACAATGTTATCAAATCATCACTAACACAATGTTATCAAATCATCACAATGTTATCAAATCATCACTAACACAATGTTATCAAATCATCACTAACACAATGTTATCAAATCATCACTAACACAATGTTATCAAATCATCACTAACACAATGTTATCAAATCATCACTAACACAATGTTATCAAATCATCACTAACACAATGTTATCAAATCATCACTAACACAATGTTATCAAATCATCACTAACACAATGTTATCAAATCATCACTAACACAATGTTATCAAATCATCACTAACACAATGTTATCAAATCATCACTAACACAATGTTATCAAATCATCACTAACACAATGTTATCAAATCATCACTAACACAATGTTATCAAATCATCACTAACACAATGTTATCAAATCATCACTAACACAATGTTATCAAATCATCACTAACACAATGTTATCAAATCATCACTAACACAATGTTATCAAATCATCACTAACACAATGTTATCAAATCATCACTAACACAATGTTATCAAATCATCACTAACACAATGTTATCAAATCATCACTAACACAATGTTATCAAATCATCACTAACACAATGTTATCAAATCATCACTAACACAATGTTATCAAATCATCACTAACACAATGTTATCAAATCATCACTAACACAATGTTATCAAATCATCACTAACACAATGTTATCAAATCATCACTAACACAATGTTATCAAATCATCACTAACACAATGTTATCAAATCATCACTAACACAATGTTATCAAATCATCACTAACACAATGTTATCAAATCATCACTAACACAATGTTATCAAATCATCACTAACACAATGTTATCAAATCATCACTAACACAATGTTATCAAATCATCACTAACACAATGTTATCAAATCATCACTAACACAATTTTGTTATCAAATCATCACTAACAGAATGTTATCAAATCATCACTAACACAATGTTATCAAATCATCACTAACACAATGTTATCAAATCATCACTAACACAATGTTATCAAATCATCACTAACACAATGTTATCAAATCATCACTAACACAATGTTATCAAATCATCACTAACACAATGTTATCAAATCATCACTAACACAATGTTATCAAATCATCACTAACACAATGTTATCAAATCATCACTAACACAATGTTATCAAATCATCACTAACACAATGTTATCAAATCATCACTAACACAATGTTATCAAATCATCACTAACACAATGTTATCAAATCATCACTAACACAATGTTATCAAATCATCACTAACACAATGTTATCAAATCATCACTAACACAATGTTATCAAATCATCATCTCAACACAATGTTATCAAATCATCACTAACACAATGTTATCAAATCATCACTAACACAATGTTATCAAATCATCACTAACACAATGTTATCAAATCATCACTAACACAATGTTATCAAATCATCACTAACACAATGTTATCAAATCATCACTAACACAATGTTATCAAATCATCTCTAACACAATGTTATCAATCATTAACACAATGTTATCAAATCATCACTAACACAATGTTATCAAATCATCACTAACACAATGTTATCAAATCATCACTAACACAATGTTATCAAATCATCACTAACACAATGTTATCAAATCATCACTAACACAATGTTATCAAATCATCACTAACACAATGTTATCAAATCATCACTAACACAATGTTATCAAATCATCACTAACACAATGTTATCAAATCATAACTAACACAATGTTATCAAATCATCACTAACACAATGTTATCAAATCATCACTAACACAATGTTATCAAATCATCACTAACACAATGTTATCAAATCATCACTAACACAATGTTATTAAATCATCACTAACACAATGTTTGGATTATTATAGATAATAGAGAACAGAAAACAATGCTTTATGTACACTTGTTTTATATATATGTTTTTGTTTATATATTTTTCATTAATAAAATATTTGGTGTTTCATGAGAGTTAAAGCATTTTACATCTCACATAAGATGGCGCTGTGCACAAGAGCATTCAAAACTTAAGGATATTTTAGCATTTCGTATAACAGAATATTGACAGTAATATATTGAAGCCTTTGTTTAGTTTTATACTCCTTTACCACTATCTTTCGAAAGTGGAAGAATCCAAGATATGAAAACAATTTATTAATCCATTTACATTTAGGAATTGACTGTTTCTCTTTATACTCTTCAGTTAATACATAATGATGAAGCTCGGTTTCTCTAGAGAGAAGCTTCACTCAGTGACGATAGCCTAATTAACATAAAGCTTTTGCACTGCGTGAAATCAATCGCCCGTCATTAGTCTAGAAATTTTTTTCTTGTGTCTCGCTGACGGCCGCGTTTTTTTTGATTGGTGAATGTTTGCTTCTAAAAGATAATTTACACATGCCACTAGACTCTAAGGACCGATCATATACATACAAACACATATCATAGGTAACGCATACAACCGCCATAGAAACAGAACGAGATGATGTTGTTGTTTTGAATTAAGCACAAAGCTGCAGAATGGGCGTCTGTGCTCTGCCCACCACGGGTATCGAAACACGTATTTTAGTGTTGTAAGTCCGCAGACATATCGCTGAGCCACTGGTTTGTGGGGGGGGGCAGAACGAGATGAACTAGGCCTCCTTATCGATGTATGTAGGAGGTCAAACTGTCAAAATACGGTCGTGACGTCACGGAAATAACAAAATATTCTTTGTTCTCATTTAGATACAAACGTAATATGTTCATAAAAATGTTTTCCGATGGCAACGCCAAGTGCACACACTTTTATTAAATGCTTGAATTTACTTACAACCTTAACAATGGTCACTCTCCGGCCCATTAAACAATACAATTGCTGGCTATTTTATTTTTCTTTGCAGAGGATTATTTGTTGTACAAATATTGCGTGTTAACAATAAAATTAGTGAATGTTCTATTCAATATGCGTCACTTAATGGGCATTTCGTGTTTCAGATCTATTTACATGATAAAGACGGTTCGTAACCGTTCGTATTTGAACATTTCTACTATCCATCTGTTCATTCATCCATTATTATATATTTTTGTACACGACTTTTAGGTTAATGCATCCATGAGATTGCTTTCTTATTAATAATAATCAATTGTATAATCATTTGACCACCAGAGCGCGGACGAGAGTGCATCGAGGACTTACTGCGGTTATTTCTAGTGTGCAGATGTCCGTTATATGTAGATGCAGATCCTGACCAATCAGCAAAACAGCGTAACAACTGCCTAACAGTATTATTCCAAAAGTGTCCACACGGATTGAGAACGGAAGAAAGGTCCAATCACGAGCTCATGTTTTCTCGTTATCTGTTCGTCACCTTCCATCATTGGGTTATAGCTTCGGTTTTAGAAGTCTGCGGGATGCTCTCCACGTTCGCTAACAACAAATTCACACAGACTTCCACCCCACTTCTCGAGTCACCACAAAAGAGCCATGTTCCACGCGCCATCGTTGATTTAATAAAGGGAACGTCCCGATAGTTCTCTTCCGTACAATTTCTAATAATAAATGACTCACAATCGTCTATGTATATCTTTAGTTTATTGTGGGGGTAAACCCCTTGACGATCCTTTTGACTGTTGTGTTTAGTAATGCCTAACATTTCTCCAATAATTTTTAATACGTCGTTCTTATGTGTTCTTAGATAGACAGACAATTACATCTTCGTAAAGAAACTTTATCTACAAATAACACATTTACTACTAGACACAGCGAGTGGTTTTGAACATAAAGCGCAGAACGAAACAAAAGTTTTGCCCATAAAATGTTGTGTGTTTTGTCACACTAGGATCCAGATGTTTCTATTTTTTATTGTTGATCTGAAACTAAAATATAAATGTTTAAAGTAATACCAATTGGTGTTAAAACTGCACTGTAAGGTTATAATATGTGGTGAAACTGTGTTAAAGGTGGGAGATGTGGTGAAACTGTGTTAAAAGTGGGAGATGTGGTAAAGCTGTGTTAAAAGTGGGTGATGTGGTGAAACTGTGTTAAAAGTGGGAGATGTGGTAAAACTGTGTTAAAAGTGGATGATGTGGTAAAACTGTGTTAAAAGTGGAAGATGTGGTAAAACTGTGTTAAAAGTGGAAGATGTGGTAAAACTGTGTTAAAAGTGGGTGATGTGGTGAAACTGTGTTAAAAGTGGAAGATGTGGTAAAACTGTGTTAAAAGTGGGAGATGTGGTGAAACTGTTAAAAGTGGGTGATGTGGTGAAACTGTGTTAAAAGTGGGTGATGTGTTAAAATAAATGTCTATAATGTTTTGTAAATGGTGTTTTCAACTGTTAATAATTTGTTCAAATAATGTTATAAAAATGTTGAAATGTTGCAATGTGTGAATAATAAATTAAATGTATATTATTAGGTGTGAATAATAAATTAAATGTATATTATTAGGTGTTAATATTGTATTAAAATGTTATCGTAACAATTTGTTAATGTGTTACATTTTTTTAAATTATAGTACACGATTGTTGATGACATGCTATAAATACGTTGCAGATGTGTATGATATGTTAAAATTAATTTTTTAGATGAAAATGACGTATGTATTAAAATGTTACTGTAACTGTTTGATAATGTGTTAAACGCAAGGTGTTGAAATTGCTGAACTGACAGCATAAAAGTGTTGATTAGATATTAGAAATGCATTGCACGTGTGCACGAGGTGTTAAAATAGTGTTCAAGTGGTATTGTAAGTATTGTTGGGATGTTCAACAGGTATTAGGTTTCTTAGAATTTCTGTGGTTGTTAAACACAATGTTCAAAAAGTATTATTAGAGAAGCTAACATCTTTTAACGCCTTATCAACATCCTTACTATATCTTCTTATCACCTCAACAACGCCAGTGTGGCATGATTTTAATGCGACACTAACGTCTTTACTATACGTTATAAAACGTTCATATGGTGTCACTTTAACACATCTTTAACATTCCTACCTTTTTATCGCCTTGATATTTTATTTAAATACACTGATATAATTACATTTATTTTAACAACATCCTCAACCGCCATTTTTAACTACTCATTTTTGGTTTTGTTTATTTGTTTTGAATTTCGCACAAAGCTACTCGAGGGCTATCTGCGCTAGCCGTCCCTAATTTAGCAGTGTAAAACTAGAGGGAAGGCCGCTAGTCATCACCAACCACCGCCAACTCATGGGCTACTATTTTACCAACGAATAGTGGGATTTAACGTCACATTATAACGCCCCCACGGCTGGGAGGGCGAGCATGTTTAGCGCGACGCGGGCGCGAACCCGCGACCCTCGGATTACTAGTCGCACACCTTAACACGCTTAGCCATGCTGGGCGTAAAGAAGTGTTATAAACACAAGTTGTTGTTTTGAATTAAGCACAAAGCTACCCAATGGGCTATCTGTGCTCTGCCCACCACGGGTATCGAAACCTGGTTGTTAGCGTTGTAAGTCCGCAGACATACCACTGAGCCACTGGGGGGCATAACTACTTATTTCATGAAGGTGTGAAAAAATATGTAGCCTAAATTTCGTTATTAAAATGA
The DNA here is from genome assembly GCF_004210375.1 of Tachypleus tridentatus. Classification (NCBI taxonomy): domain Eukaryota; kingdom Metazoa; phylum Arthropoda; class Merostomata; order Xiphosura; family Limulidae; genus Tachypleus; species Tachypleus tridentatus. The sequence goes on along the minus strand of NC_134833.1, from coordinate 162,206,406 downwards.
AAAGTCTTATATTTCATAACTCCTTTTCTTTATATTTATGGAATGAAACATGAACACCGTTGTTACAGGATACCTATAACCCTGTGCCATAACTAAGAAACATTTTATAAAGTTTCAAATGAGATATTTTACAATGAACTAAAAACAAAAGGAAAAAAAAATCATATTTACATATCGGATTTGGTTTGCCTAATTTTAATGTAAAGTTATACAACAGACTATCAGTGGTGCGCCCACCGCGTAACCACGCTCAGAGTTTTACCGTTATAAGCCCTTAAGTTTACCACTAAAGTATCGTTGGAGTTTGTGTTTGGAATCTTAGGCCTAACTTGAACAGATTTATTTATCGTGTTTTTTAATTATTTTTGCCTTTTATTTCAGCCATTTATGATTTTTTTTTCCTTGTGCGTGTCTTACCAGATAAATAACTTCATTATGTGACTCGTGTATGTGTTATTAGAAACCTTATGACCAAGAAATTCATGCAACCATAAGCTATTGAGTACGTACATAACTTACGGAAAAGGCTTAACAATTGTGAGGTCTCTGAAATCTCATATCACACGAAGTTTAGTAGAGAAAAATTGTTGTAACCTTTTTATGTTTTATTCTTACTAGATATTTTATTGGTGCGTATGAAAATTAATTATTTAGAATAATTAGCAGTTCACTTTTTTATGGCATTTTAGTAAAGTTATTTATTTAAAAGGGTACAGTATATTGAAATGTATATATACGTATATCGTCTGGCATTTCGGGGATTCTTTGAAAGATTCGTGTTTTAGCGGGAAATAAAACGTGTATATTTTTCAAGAGACTTCAGTATAATAATTACTCACCGAGTGTCTTTATCAGCGAACTGTAAAATGATACTGTTTATTTAAAGCATTGTTTTGGAAAACAGTATTTACGTGTTACTGATTTAATTTTACACAAAATGAATAGAATAGCCAAACAAACCGATAAATGTTTAGGGCCAATTGACTTTAACCAGTAATTAACATTCATCACTTACTTATCTGTTCGATTGCATTAATGTGCATATGGTGCCCCAAGGTTTAAGCATAGCAGTCCTTAATAGAGAAATTGTAAACAGGAGGAAAGTAAGGACTCAGAGTCTCAGTCATCTACTGGACTACTCTTCACTGAATAGCAAGATAGAACGTTACTTTTTTAGATGCGCTGACAGCTTAAAGTAGGACATGTGTTCAGTCGGGTGTTGGTCTCGAACCTTGGACTTTATGATCCGCAAATAGATGCACAAACCCTGGAGCTATGTCTAGCCATAACTGAATATAACTCAGTACTACAGTCGTGTAATTAAATGTTGAAATGAAGAAATTCATGAGCACCGTTTTACACGTCAAGAGACTCGATTCCCCTCGGTGGACTCAGCAGATAGCTCGATTCGGCTTTGCTCTAAGGTAAAAACACACATATCATTTTATATCCGATATTTTATACGTATTTATCGGTAAACATTTGATATAAAAACAATTCAAACTATTTTATCGTTTTCTAATTATTGTATCTTCCTAACACGTTTAAAAGAAATTAAAATATAAACAACTGTATATTCAAAATTTTCTATACGTGTAAATGTATGTGTATATATTAGAGTGTGTGTGAGTATTTATATGTCCATACACAAGTGTATGTGCGTGAGCTCACGTGTATATATATATATATATATACATATTTACAGTTAATAACAGTTTGGTGCCGATAGTCTAGTTACTTTGCGCCATAAAACACCAAACTCACCACCAATAACAGTTTGTGTTTCAATTACAATTTACAAATGTTTTCAAACTAAAGTATTGACGGTTTTTATTCACTGAAATTACCAGCATAGTTTGTTGAACAACACAAAATAAATTAGATTTTCCGGCTTTATTAACTTGTTCTTTGTTTATTACCTTCGTTGTTTATGACGTAGTTCAGTCTCTTTCTGTTGAGGTTCATGCAACAAATTTTTCGTGTAGTTTTAAAAGTATTCTCCAGTTAGACCTGAAACGTGTCGTTGTCTCTCTAGATTCAGCTGCATAATAAACCACATTCCACTGGACATAACAAGCACTGACCATCTGGAAAGTTGCTTACATGAAAAAAGCACTGACCGTTGTAAAGGTGTTTGTATAAAAAGCACTGAGAGGCCATGTTGAAAAGCGAAAGGATAGGAACGAAAGTGTTACCTAAGCCTGACGGATAGGAGCGAAACTGTTACCTAAGTTTGAAGAATAACAACGAAACTGTTACCTAAGCCTGAAGGATAACAACGAAACTGTTACCTAAGCCTGAAGAATAACGACGAAACTGTTACCTAAGCCTGAAGGATAGGAGCGAAACTGTTACCTAAGCCTGAAGGATAACAACGAAACTGTTACCTAAGTTTGAAGAATAAAAACGAAACTGTTACCTAAGCCTGAAGGATAGGAGCGAAACTGTTACCTAAGTTTGAAGAATAACAACGAAACTGTTACCTAAGCCTGAAGGATAACAACGAAACTGTTACCTAAGCCTGAAGAATAACAACGAAACTGTTACCTAAGTTTGAAGAATAGGAACGAAACTGTTACCTAAGCCTGAAGGATAGGAGCGAAACTGTTACCTAAGCCTGACGGATAGGAGCGAAACTGTTACCTAAGTTTGAAGGATAACAACGAAACTGTTACCTAAGCCTGAAGGATAGGAGCGAAACTGTTACCTAAGCCTGAAGGATAACAACGAAACTGTTACCTAAGTTTGAAGAATAAAAACGAAACTGTTACCTAAGCCTGAAGGATAGGAGCGAAACTGTTACCTAAGTTTGAAGAATAACAACGAAACTGTTACCTAAGCCTGAAGGATAACAACGAAACTGTTACCTAAGCCTGAAGAATAACAACGAAACTGTTACCTAAGTTTGAAGAATAGGAACGAAACTGTTACCTAAGCCTGAAGGATAGGAGCGAAACTGTTACCTAAGCCTGAAGGATAGGAGCGAAACTGTTACCTAAGCCTGAAGGATACGAACGAACTCGTGTTCTTGTTTTTCGTTTTTCTGTTCATTTTGGTTTAGTTTGCTTTTTGAATCTTGTGCTACGCTACTTGAGAACTACCTTCCTAATTCAGAAGTGTTAGTTTGTTTTATAATTTAACACAAAGCCACACGATGGCTATCTGCGCTAACCGTCCTTAATTTAGCAGTGTAAGACAAGATGGAAGCAACTAGTCATCACTACCCACCTCTAACTCTTGGGCTATTCTTTTACCAACGAATAGTGGGATTGACTGTCACATTATAACGCCTCCATGGCTGAAAGGGCGGGCATGTTTAATGTGATGGGGATACGAACTTTGATTACGAGTCAAGTACCTTAACCACCTGGCCATGCCGGACCATCACCTAGCCATGCCAGACCATTTCGGAGTGATAGACAAGAGGAAATATAGCTACTTAACACCACCCACCTCCAACTCTTTGGCTATCTACGAGTGACAGACGAGAGGGAATACACCTATCAACACCACCCACCTCCAACTCTTGGGCTATCTAGGAGTGATAGACGAGAGGAAATACACCTATCAACACCAACTCTTGGGCTATCTAGGAGTGATAAACGAGAGGGAATACACCTATCAACACCACCCACCGCCAACTCTTGGGCTATCTAGGAGTGATAGACGAGAGGGAATACACCTATCAACACCACCCACCTCCAACTCTTGGGCTATCTAAGAGTGATAGACGAGAGGGAATACACCTATCAACACCACCCACCACCAACTCTTGGGCTATCTAGGAGTGATAGACGAGAGGAAATACACCTATCAACACCAACCACCTCCAACTCTTGGGCTATCTAGGAGTGATAGACGAGAGGGAATACACCTATCAACACCACCCACCTCCAACTCTTGGGCTATCTAGGAGTGATAGACGAGAGGGAATACACCTATCAACTCCACCCACCGCCAACTCTTCTTGTTATGCACAACCCTAACTAGTCGGTTACAGTAACAGGCTTTAATTTCACCTTTAAGAACTATGTTTCTTCATGGGAACCACCTTACCACCTTCTCTAAGTAGTGAATGGTGGTTGTTGTTTCTTCATGGGAACCACCTTACCACCTTCTCTAAGTAGTGAATGGTGGTTGTTGTTTCTTCATGGGAACCACCTTACCACCTTCTCTAAGTAGTGAATGGTGGTTTTTTTTTTTAATTTTAGATGGTGTTATTGTGAGTGTGGGAACCCATGTCTGTTTTTTGTTTCAGTGCTCAACATTTGAGGGTTGAGAACAGTGGTTACATCTAAGAGCTGATGTATCCTCACTGTTTTGTAGGTCCTATACATAAGCAGTTCTATCTTAATAAAGTATACATTTTACCATTTTAAATGTGTGTGTGTGTGTATTTATATATATATTCCAACTCATTTCCAAAACGTTTGGCCGCCTTACTGATGTTTCTGCTCATACGATATATTTTTGGTGCCAGTATGGTTCCAATAATCAGTTTATTTTCTATTTACGTCAGTTTACAGAAATGTGTGACAGCGTACTCTAGAAAGTCTCAGAAAACCATATGTATCGAGTGAATCAAATTACGTGTTTATCACGTTAATAATGGCCGCTAGGCCTAAATCATTAATAATACTTCACGTATAATAATTAAAAAACAATGCTTTATTTCCGTTTCGTTTATCATTCCTCTTCATAGACCGCGTAACTAACTCTCACACCCAGCTTGCCTTCAACTCCAGAAGTGTCAGCTGCAGTTCCTTTGGTGTTCCACATTAGCTCCGCCTTCATAACAGCACTGAAGTGTAGCTTCCCCCACCTATTAAAGTGTCTTCTCTTGATAAGCTCCGCCTTCCAGTCATTCTGCCGCCGAATCGGTACAAAACACAAGTTATTAGAATCTTTGTGTGTATGTGTGAAGATAGAACACCAGGCTATCTGGTCTCTTTCTGTTTCAAAGTAATTAAACGTTTCGTCCATGCTAGTGTACCTCTGATGATGGAGTACTTATCTACTAAGGTTTATTCAGTTACGTCACATTTACATACAAATATCCTCATTATTAGAACACCAGGGAATTGGTTAGCTGTTTGCGTGGTTCAGTACGCATCTATGTTTTACAAATGACCACCTCGAAAAAATCAACGTGGGACGTACAGTGTTCATTGAAAATTTATTTCTTGATTGGTGTTACGCTTAAAAAAGTTCTTAGCGTACTTTACAGACAGATTATAAACCAATATCTTCAGTAGACATTGGAAAGATAATACGTTTTTTGTTAAGTTTGATTCGAGGGAAGAAGTGATATTTTGAAGTGAACATGCGGGATGCTCTTTGAAAACAAGAAAAAATTAGTTATTTGTAATTTTTTTACATTAATTAAAATAAAGAATCATTGTATGATATATCTCAACCAACTTGAAACAACTAAAAACCTTCAGTTTTTCACATCCCATACCAGTTGTAGATCTTTATTATTGTAAGAGTGAAACATTTTATGAGTAAATATTCTTCACACAATATATTGTTACGTAGTTGGTTTAACATTGTGAACCTTATGAGACATACTGATGATTCTTCACACAATGTACTGTTACGTAGTTGGTTTAACGTTGTGAACCTTGTGAGACATACTGATGATTCTTCACACAATGTATTGTTACGTAGTTGGTTTAACGTTGTGAACCTTATGAGACATACTAATGATTCTTTACACAATGTATTGTTATATAGTTGGTTTAACGTTGTGAACCTTGTGAGACATACTGATGATTCTTCACACAATGTATTGTTACGTAGTTGGTTTAACATTGTGAACCTTATAAGACATACTGATGATTCTTCACACAATGTATTGTTACGTAGTTGGTTTAACATTGTGAACCTTGTGAGACATACTGATGATTCTTCACACAATGTATTGTTATATAGTTGGTTTAACATTGTGAACCTTGTGAGACATACTGATGATTCTTCACACAATGTATTGTTACGTAGTTGGTTTAACATTGTGAACCTTATGAGACATACTGATGATTCTTCACACAATGTATTGTTATATAGTTGGTTTAACATTGTGAACCTTATGAGACATACTGATGATTCTTCACACAATGTATTGTTATGTAGTTGGTTTAACATTGTGAACCTTATGAGACATATTGATGATTCTTCACACAATGTATTGTTACGTAGTTGGTTTAACATTGTGAACCTTATGAGACATACTGATGATTCTTCACACAATGTATTGTTATATAGTTGGTTTAACATTGTGAACCTTATGAGACATACTGATGATTCTTCACACAATGTATTGTTATGTAGTTGGTTTAACATTGTGAACCTCATGAGACATATTGATGGTTCTTCACACAATGTATTGTTATGTAGTTGGTTTAACATTGTGAACCTTGTGAGACATACTGATGATTCTTCACACAATGTATTGTTATATAGTTGGTTTAACATTGTGAACCTTATGAGACATACCGGTGATTCTTCACACAATGTATTGTTACGTAGTTGGGTTAACATTGTGAACCTTATGAGACATACCAATATTCTTCACACAATGTATTGTGACGTAGTTGGTTTAACATTGTGAACCTTCTGAGACATACTGATGATTCTTCACACAATGTAAACGAAACTTCTTAAGCCTATATGTCACGACTAGGAACCACGTGTGTCTATTACACTGACTACTCTTCCTTTTATAATGTGTTAAATATTTGAGAATGTATAATTTGGTCACATTAGCACTCTGAAGACACGAAGACGTCACGCTAAGTTAAAACTCGTTACTTTTAAGACACGTAGACGTCACGCTAAGCTAAAACTCGTTACTTTTAAGACACGTAGACGTCACGCTAAGCTAAAACTCCTTACTTTTAAGACACGTAGATGTCACGGTAAGTTAAATCTCGTTACCTTTAAGACACGTGGATGTCACGGTAAGCTAAAACTCGTTACTTTTAAGTCACGTAGATGTCACGCTAAGCTAAAACTCGTTACTTTTAAGACACGTAGATGTCACGCTAAGCTAAATCTCGTTACCTTTAAGACACGTGGATGTCACGGTAAGCTAAAACTCGTTACTTTTAAAACACGTAGATGTCACGGTAAGCTAAAACTCGTTACTTTTAAGACACGTAGATGTCACGCTAAGCTAAAACTCGTTACTTTTAAGACACGTAGATGTCACGGTAAGCTAACACTCGTTACTTTTAAGTCACGTAGATGTCACGGTAAGCTAACACTCGTTACTTTTAAAACACGTAGATGTCACGGTAAGCTAACACTCGTTACTTTTAAGACACGTAGATGTCACGCTAAGCTAAAACTCGTTACTTTTAAGACACGTAGATGTCACGGTAAGTTAATACTCGTTACGTTTAAGACACGTAGATGTCACGGTAAGCTAACACTCGTTACTTTTAAGTCACGTGGATGTCACGGTAAGCTAAAACTCGGTACTTTTAAAACACGTGGATGCCACGGTAAGCTAAAACTCGTTACTTTTAAAACACGTAGATGTCACGGTAAGTTAATACTCGTTACTTTTAAGACACGTAGATGTCACGGTAAGCTAACACTCGTTACTTTTAAGACACGTAGATGTCACGCTAAGCTAAAACTCGTTACTTTTAAGACACGTAGATGTCACGGTAAGCTAACAGTCGTTACTTTTAAGACACGTAGATGTCACGGTAAGCTAACACTCGTTACTTTTAAGTCACGTAGATGTCACGGTAAGCTAACACTCGTTACTTTTAAGACACGTAGATGTCACGGTAAGTTAATACTCGTTACTTTTAAGACACGTAGATGTCACGGTAAGCTAACACTCGTTACTAATATCACGTAATTTTTTAACATTGTCAGTTCAGACTATGTGAGATTAACATCAAACACGTTTTAATCCAATATACGAAACACACTGTTACGATGGTTTCTGTGAAAAATTGATTTTTGGGTTCATTTAAATCTATATTCTAATTATGAATCTCTTAGTTACATGAATATAACATATCAATAACTTGAATATATAGGCATGTACTTCACTATCTCTACAACTGTGGATCAGTCTGAGATTTCAGTGACGTGATCATGGTCAATTATGTGACCTTAGTCTGTCACTTGTTTCTCAGAGTGTCGTGATTCTGGGTATTATTTCTGTAACTGTACTAGTCTGATACTGGCCAGTCTGTAGTGTGATCCCAGTGAGTTGTATCTAACAAAACAATATGGTCAGTTGTCGTTGAACTCCTTACAGTGTTACTAAATCGGTTTTGTTGCAATCTTCTATTCCATTCGCTTTAAGGTATAATCATATCAGGAATTGTTTCTTTAAGGTATAATCATATCAGGAATTGTTTCTTTAAGATATAATCACATCAGAAATTGTTTCTTTAAGATATAAACATATCAGGAATTTTTCTTTAAGGTATAATCACATCAGGAATTGTTTTTTTAAGGTATAATCACATCAGCAATTGTTTCTTTAAGGTATAATCACATCAGGAATTGTTTCTTTAAGGTATAACCATATCAGGAATTGTTTCTTTAAGATATAATCACATCAGGAATTATTTCTTTAAGGTATAATCATATCAGGAATTGTTTCTTTAAGGTATAATCATATCAGGAATTGTTTCTTTAAGGTATAACCACATCAGGAACTGTTTCTTTAAGATATAATCACATCAGGAATTGTTTCTTTAAGGTATAACCACATCAGGAATTGTTTCTTTAAGATATAACCACATCAGGAATTCTTTCTTTAAGGTATAACCACATCAGGAATTGTTTCTTTAAGATATAATCACATCAGGAATTGTTTCTTTAAAGTATAATCATATCAGGAATTGTTTCTTTCAGGTATAATCATATCGGGAATTGTTTTTTTAAGGTATAATCACATCAGGAATTGTTTCTTCAAGATATAATCACATCAGAAATTGTTTCTTTAAGATATAAAGATATCAGGAATTGTTTCTTTAAGGTATAATCACATCAGGAATTGTTTCTTTAAGGTATAATCACATCAGCAATTGTTTCTTTAAGGTATAATCATATCAGGAATTGTTTCTTTAAGGTATAACCACATCAGGAATTGTTTCTTTAAGGTATAATTACATCAGGAATTGTTTCTTTAAGATATAATCACATCAGGAATTGTTTCTTTAAGGTATAATCATATCAGGAATTGTTTCTTTAAGGTATAATCACATCAGGAATTGTTTCTTTAAGATATAATCACATCAGAAATTGTCTTTTTAAGATATAAACATATCAGGAATTGTTTCTTTAAGGTATAATCACATCAGGAATTGTTTCTTTAAGGTATAATCACATCAGCAATTGTTTCTTTAAGGTATAATCACATCAGGAATCGTTTCTTTAAGGTATAATGTTATCAGGAATTGTTTCTTTAAGATATAATCACATCAGGAATTATTTCTTTAAGGTATAATCATATCAGGAATTGTTTCTTTAAGGTATAATCACATCAGAAATTGTTTCTTTAAGGTATAATCATATCAGGAATTGTTTCTTTAGGTTATAACCACATCAGGAATTGTTTCTTTAAGTTATAATTACATCAGGAATTGTTTCTTTAAGATATAATCACATCAGGAATTGTTTCTTTAAGGTATAATCATATCAGGAATTGTTTCTTTAAGATATAATCACATCAGGAATTGTTTCTTTAAGGTATAACCACATCAGGAATTGTTTCTTTAAGATATAATCACATCAGGAATTGTTTCTTTAAGGTATAATCATATCAGGAATTGTTTCTTTAAGGTATAATCATATCAGGAATTGTTTCTTTAAGGTATAACCACATCAGGAAATGTTTCTTTAAGGTATAACCACATCAGGAATTGTTTCTTTAAAGTATAATCATATCAGGAATTGTTTCTTTAAGGTATAATCACATCAGGAATTGTTTCTTTAAGATATAATCACATCAGAAATTGTTTCTTTAAGATATAAACATATCAGGAATTGTTTCTTTAAGGTATAATCACATCAGGAATTGTTTCTTTAAGGTATAATCACATCAGCAATTGTTTCTTTAAGGTATAATCACATCAGGAATTGTTTCTTTAAGGTATAACCATATCAGGAATTGTTTCTTTAAGATATAATCACATCAGGAATTATTTCTTTAAGGTATAATCATATCAGGAATTGTTTCTTTAAGGTATAACCACATCAGGAATTGTTTCTTTAAGGTATAGTCATATCAGGAATTGTTTCTTTAAGGTATAACCACATCAGAAATTGTTTCTTTAAGGTATAATTACATCAGGAATTGTTTCTTTAAGGTATAACCACATCAGAAATTGTTTCTTTAAGGTATAATTACATCAGGAATTGTTTCTTTAAGATATAATCACATCAGGAATTGTTTCTTTAAGGTATAATCATATCAGGAATTGTTTCTTTAAGGTATAACCACATCAGGAATTGTTTCTTTAAGGTATAACCACATCAGAAACTGTTTCTTTAAGATATAATCACATCAGGAATTGTTTCTTTAAGGTATAACCACATCAGGAATTGTTTCTTTAAGATATAATCACATCAGGAATTGTTTCTTTAAGGTATAGTCATATCAGGAATTGTTTCTTTAAGGTATAACCACATCAGGAATTGTTTCTTTAAGGTATAATTACATCAGGAATTGTTTCTTTAAGATATAATCACATCAGGAATTGTTTCTTTAAGGTATAATCATATCAGGAATTGTTTCTTTAAGATATAATCACATCAGGAATTGTTTCTTTAAGGTATAATCATATCAGGAATTGTTTCTTTAAGATATAATCACATCAGGAATTGTTTCTTTAAGGTATAATCATATCAGGAATTGTTTCTTTAAGGTATAACCACATCAGGAATTGTTTCTTTAAGGTATAATTACATCAGGAGTTGTTTTTTTAAGATATAATCACATCAGGAATTGTTTCTTTAAGGTATAATCATATCAGGAATTGTTTCTTTAAGGTATAATCACATCAGGAATTGTTTCTTTAAGATATAATCACATCAGGAATTGTTTCTTTAAGGTATAGTCATATCAGGAATTGTTTCTTTAAGGTATAACCACATCAGGAATTGTTTCTTTAAGGTATAATCACATCAGGAATTGTTTCTTTAAGATATAATCACATCAGGAATTGTTTCTTTAAGGTATAATCATATCAGGAATTGTTTCTTTAAGATATAATCACATCAGGAATTGTTTCTTTCAGGTATAATCATATCGGGAATTGTTTCTTTAAGGTATAATCACATCAGGAATTGTTTCTTCAAGATATAATCACATCAGAAATTGTTTCTTTAAGGTATAACCATATCAGGAATTGTTTCTTTAAGGTATAATCACATCAGGAATTGTTTCTTTAAGGTATAATCACATCAGGAATTGTTTCTTTAAGGTATAATCATATCAGGAATTGTTTCTTTAAGGTATAACCACATCAGGAATTGTTTCTTTAAGGTATAACCACATCAGGAATTGTTTCTTTAAGATATAATCACATCAGGAATTGTTTCTTTAAGGTATAATCACATCAGGAATTGTTTCTTTAAGATATAATCACATCAGGAATTGTTTCTTTAAGGTATAATCACATCAGGAATTGTTTCTTTAAGATATAATCACATCAGGAATTGTTTCTTTAAGGTATAATCACATCAGGAATTGTTTCTTTAAGGTATAATCACATCAGGAATTGTTTCTTTAAGGTATAATCACATCAGGAATTGTTTCTTTAAGGTATAATCATATCAGGAATTGTTTCTTTAAGGTATAATCATATCAGGAATTGTTTCTTTAAGATATAATCACATCAGAAATTGTTTCTTTAAGATATAAACATATCAGGAATTGTTTCTTTAAGGTATAATCACATCAGGAATTGTTTCTTTAAGGTATAATCACATCAGGAATTGTTTCTTTAAGGTATAATCACATCAGGAATTGTTTCTTTAAGGTATAACCATATCAGGAATTGTTTCTTTAAGATATAATCACATCAGGAATTGTTTCTTTAAGGTATAATCATATCAGGAATTGTTTCTTTAAGGTATAACCACATCAGGAATTGTTTCTTTAAGGTATAACCACATCAGGAACTGTTTCTTTAAGATATAATCACATCAGGAATTGTTTCTTTAAGGTATAACCACATCAGGAATTGTTTCTTTAAGATATAATCACATCAGGAATTGTTTCTTTAAGGTATAATCATATCAGGAATTGTTTCTTTAAGGTATAACCACATCAGGAATTGTTTCTTTAAGGTATAATCACATCAGGAATTGTTTCTTTAAGATATAATCACATCAGGAATTGTTTCTTTAAGGTATAATCATATCAGGAATTGTTTCTTTAAGATATAATCACATCAGGAATTGTTTCTTTAAGGTATAATCATATCAGGAATTGTTTCTTTAAGATATAATCACATCAGGAATTATTTCTTTAAGGTATAATCATATCAGGAATTGTTTCTTTAAGGTATAACCACATCAGGAATTGTTTCTTTAAGGTATAACCACATCAGGAATTGTTTCTTTAAGGTATAACCACATCAGAAACTGTTTCTTTAAGATATAATCACATCAGGAATTGTTTCTTTAAGGTATAACCACATCAGGAATTGTTTCTTTAAGATATAATCACATCAGGAATTGTTTCTTTAAGGTATAATCATATCAGGAATTGTTTCTTTAAGGTATAACCACATCAGGAATTGTTTCTTTAAGGTATAATTACATCAGGAATTGTTTCTTTAAGATATAATCACATCAGGAATTGTTTCTTTAAGGTATAATCATATCAGGAATTGTTTCTTTAAGATATAATCACATCAGGAATTGTTTCTTTAAGGTATAATCATATCAGGAATTGTTTCTTTAAGATATAATCACATCAGGAATTGTTTCTTTAAGGTATAATCATATCAGGAATTGTTTCTTTAAGGTATAACCACATCAGGAATTGTTTCTTTAAGGTATAATTACATCAGGAATTGTTTCTTTAAGATATAATCACATCAGGAATTGTTTCTTTAAGGTATAATCATATCAGGAATTGTTTCTTTAAGGTATAATCACATCAGGAATTGTTTCTTTAAGATATAATCACATCAGAAATTGTTTTTTTAAGATATAAACATATCAGGAATTGTTTCTTTAAGGTATAATCACATCAGGAATTGTTTCTTTAAGGTATAATCACATCAGCAATTGTTTCTTTAAGGTATAATCACATCAGGAATCGTTTCTTTAAGGTATAACCATATCAGGAATTGTTTCTTTAAGATATAATCACATCAGGAATTATTTCTTTAAGGTATAATCATATCAGGAATTGTTTCTTTAAGGTATAACCACATCAGGAATTGTTTCTTTAAGGTATAGTCATATCAGGAATTGTTTCTTTAGGGTATAACCACATCAGGAATTGTTTCTTTAAGTTATAATTACATCAGGAATTGTTTCTTTAAGATATAATCACATCAGGAATTGTTTCTTTAAGGTATAATCATATCAGGAATTGTTTCTTTAAGGTATAACCACATCAGGAATTGTTTCTTTAAGGTATAACCACATCAGGAACTGTTTCTTTAAGATATAATCACATCAGGAATTGTTTCTTTAAGGTATAACCACATCAGGAATTGTTTCTTTAAGATATAATCACATCAGCAATTCTTTCTTTAAGGTATAATCATATCAGGAATTGTTTCTTTAAGATTTCATCACATCAGGAATTGTTTCTTTAAGGTATAGTCATATCAGGAATTGTTTCTTTAAGGTATAACCACATCAGGAAATGTTTCTTTAAGGTATAACCACATCAGGAATTGTTTCTTTAAAGTATAATCACATCAGAAATTGTTTCTTTAAGATATAAACATATCAGGAATTGTTTCTTTAAGGTATAATCACATCAGGAATTGTTTCTTTAAGGTATAATCACATCAGCAATTGTTTCTTTAAGGTATAATCACATCAGGAATTGTTTTTTTAAGGTATAACCATATCAGGAATTGTTTCTTTAAGATATAATCACATCAGGAATTATTTCTTTAAGGTATAATCATATCAGGAATTGTTTCTTTAAGGTATAACCACATCAGAAATTGTTTCTTTAAGGTATAATTACATCAGGAATTGTTTCTTTAAGGTATAACCACATCAGAAATTGTTTCTTTAAGGTATAATTACATCAGGAATTGTTTCTTTAAGATATAATCACATCAGGAATTGTTTCTTTAAGGTATAATCATATCAGGAATTGTTTCTTTAAGGTATAACCACATCAGGAATTGTTTCTTTAAGGTATAACCACATCAGAAACTGTTTCTTTAAGATATAATCACATCAGGAATTGTTTCTTTAAGGTATAATCACATCGGGAATTGTTTCTTTAAGGTATAACCACATCAGGAATTGTTTCTTTAAGATATAATCACATCAGGAATTCTTTCTTTAAGGTATAATCATATCAGGAATTGTTTCTTTAAGATTTCATCACATCAGGAATTGTTTCTTTAAGGTATAGTCATATCAGGAATTGTTTCTTTAAGGTATAACCACATCAGGAAATGTTTCTTTAAGGTATAACCACATCAGGAATTGTTTCTTTAAAGTATAATCATATCAGGAATTGTTTCTTTAAGGTATAATCATATCAGGAATTGTTTCTTTAAGGTATAATCACATCAGGAATTGTTTCTTTAAGATATAATCACATCAGAAATTGTTTCTTTAAGATATAAACATATCAGGAATTGTTTCTTTAAGGTATAATCACATCAGGAATTGTTTCTTTAAGGTATAATCACATCAGCAATTGTTTCTTTAAGGTATAATCACATCAGGAATTGTTTCTTTAAGGTATAACCATATCAGGAATTGTTTCTTTAAGATATAATCACATCAGGAATTATATCTTTAAGGTATAATCATATCAGGAATTGTTTCTTTAAGGTATAACCACATCAGAAATTGTTTCTTTAAGGTATAATTACATCAGGAATTGTTTCTTTAAGGTATAACCACATCAGAAATTGTTTCTTTAAGGTATAATTACATCAGGAATTGTTTCTTTAAGATATAATCACATCAGGAATTGTTTCTTTAAGGTATAATCATATCAGGAATTGTTTCTTTAAGGTATAACCACATCAGGAATTGTTTCTTTAAGGTATAACCACATCAGAAACTGTTTCTTTAAGATATAATCACATCAGGAATTGTTTCTTTAAGGTATAACTACATCAGGAATTGTTTCTTTAAGATATAATCACATCAGGATGTTTTTTTAAGGTATAGTCATATCAGGAATTGTTTCTTTAAGGTATAACCACATCAGGAATTGTTTCTTTAAGGTATAATTACATCAGGAATTGTTTCTTTAAGATATAATCACATCAGGAATTGTTTCTTTAAGGTATAATCATATCAGGAATTGTTTCTTTAAGATATAACCACATCAGGAATTGTTTCTTTAAGGTATAATCATATCAGGAATTGTTTCTTTAAGATATAATCACATCAGGAATTGTTTCTTTAAGGTATAATCATATCAGGAAATGTTTCTTTAAGGTATAACCACATCAGGAATTGTTTCTTTAAGGTATAATTACATCAGGAGTTGTTTTTTAAGGTATAATCACATCAGGAATTGTTTCTTTAAGGTATAATCATATCAGGAATTGTTTCTTTAAGGTATAATCACGTCAGGAATTGTTTCTTTAAGATATAATCACATCAGAAATTGTTTTTTTAAGATATAAACATATCAGGAATTGTTTCTTTAAGGTATAATCACATCAGGAATTGTTTCTTTAAGGTATAATCACATCAGCAATTGTTTCTTTAAGGTATAATCACATCAGGAATTGTTTCTTTAAGGTATAACCATATCAGGAATTGTTTCTTTAAGATATAATCACATCAGGAATTATTTCTTTAAGGTATAATCATATCAGGAATTGTTTCTTTAAGGTATAACCACATCAGGAATTGTTTCTTTAAGGTATAGTCATATCAGGAATTGTTTCTTTAAGGTATAACCACATCAGGAATTGTTTCTTTAAGGTATAATTACATCAGGAATTGTTTCTTTAAGATATAATCACATCAGGAATTGTTTCTTTAAGGTATAATCATATCAGGAATTGTTTCTTTAAAGTATAACCACATCAGGAATTGTTTCTTTAAGGTATAACCACATCAGGAACTGTTTCTTTAAGATATAATCACATCAGGAATTGTTTCTTTAAGGTATAACCACATCAGGAATTGTTTCTTTAAGATATAACCACATCAGGAATTGTTTCTTTAAGGTATAACCACATCAGGAATTGTTTCTTTAAGATATAATCACATCAGGAATTGTTTCTTTAAGGTATAATCACATCAGGAATTGTTTCTTTAAGATATAATCACATCAGAAATTGTTTCTTTAAGATATAAACATATCAGGAATTGTTTCTTTAAGGTATAATCACATCAGGAATTGTTTCTTTAAGGTATAATCACATCAGCAATTGTTTCTTTAAGGTATAATCACATCAGGAATTGTTTCTTTAAGGTATAACCACATCAGGAATTGTTTCTTTAAGGTATAACCACATCAGGAACTGTTTCTTTAAGATATAATCACATCAGGAATTGTTTCTTTAAGGTATAACCACATCAGGAATTGTTTCTTTAAGATATAATCACATCAGGAATTGTTTCTTTAAGGTATAGTCATATCAGGAATTGTTTCTTTAAGGTATAACCACATCAGGAATTGTTTCTTTAAGGTATAATTACATCAGGAATTGATTCTTTAAGATATAATCACATCAGGAATTGTTTCTTTAAGGTATAATCATATCAGGAATTGTTTCTTTAAGATATAATCACATCAGGAATTGTTTCTTTAAGGTATAATCATATCAGGAATTGTTTCTTTAAGATATAATCACATCAGGAATTATTTCTTTAAGGTATAATCATATCAGGAATTGTTTCTTTAAGGTATAACCACATCAGGAATTGTTTCTTTAAGGTATAGTCATATCAGGAATTGTTTCTTTAAGGTATAACCACATCAGGAATTGTTTCTTTAAGGTATAATTAATCAGGAATTGTTTCTTTAAGATATAATCACATCAGGAATTGTTTCTTTAAGGTATAATCACATCAGGAATTGTTTCTTTAAGGTATAACCACATCAGGAATTGTTTCTTTAAGGTATAACCACATCAGGAACTGTTTCTTTAAGATATAATCACATCAGGAATTGTTTCTTTAAGGTATAACCACATCAGGAATTGTTTCTTTAAGATATAATCACATCAGGAATTGTTTCTTTAAGGTATAATCATATCAGGAATTGTTTCTTTAAGATTTCATCACATCAGGAATTGTTTTTTTAAGGTATAGTCATATGAGGAATTGTTTCTTTAAGGTATAACCACATCAGGAATTGTTTCTTTAAGGTATAACCACATCAGGAATTTTTTTCTTTAAGATATAATCACATCAGGAATTGTTTCTTTAAAGTATAATCATATCAGGAATTGTTTCTTTAAGGTATAACCACATCAGGAATTGTTTATTTAAGGTATAATTACATCAGGAATTGTTTCTTTAAGATAAAATCACATCAGGAATTGTTTCTTTAAGGTATAATCATTTCAGGAATTGTTTCTTTAAGGTATAACCACATCAGGAATTGTTTTTTTAAGGTATAACCACATCAGAAACTGTTTCTTTAAGATATAATCACATCAGGAATTGTTTCTTTAAAGTATAATCATATCAGGAATTGTTACTTTAAGGTATAATCATATCAGGAATTGTTTCTTTAAGGTATAACAACATCAGGAATTGTTTCTTTAAGGTATAATCACATCAGGAACTGTTTCTTTAAGATATAATCACATCAGGAATTGTTTCTTTAAGGTATAACCACATCAGGAATTGTTTCTTTAAGATATAATCATATCAGGAATTGTTTCTTTAGTGTTTTGTCTAGGATAACAGATCTTTTTAAGAGAAAAAAACATTTTACACGATCGAAGTTACACTTGCACGTGCATTAAAATGGTAAAAATAAACTATACTAATCACTAATCTGTTTTAATTACACTGTGCGTTTTATGTTTGGTTTATGCAAGTTACAGAATCGCTAAATACACTGATTCACGATCGCTGACAGTCTGACACTGTGCGGTGTTATTAATTTAAGCAGTGAGTTTATATTGATTCATAATAAATACCTTATCATTCTACTCTGTAACTAAAAGTAAAATTATGTTTATGTTGTGTCACAACAAATATAACATTCTACTCAATATAATAACAGTGTAAACTCCCACCGAATTCAGACTGCTTCATAACAGCTACACCGTCCGTATAGTTAGCAATAAAAGTAAAACAGTGTCACAGTTCACAATGATTTACCAAAAGCTTACCATTCAACTTTATATATGTGTGTAAACTCAGAGTTCTTGTTGGTTCATAACAAATATACCGTTCTATACTCGTAAGGCCCCCCGCTAATGCAGCGGTATGTTTTCGGATTTACAACGCTAAAATCAGGGGTTCGATTCCCCTCGGTGGGCTCAGCAGATAGCCCGATGTGGTTTTGCAACGAGAAAAACACGCACAAACACACATACTCGTAGGTTAACAATACTAAAACCGAGTTCACGTTGATTCGTAACAAATATACCGTTCTATACTCCTCAGTTAACAATGGTAAAACCGAGTTCACGTTGATTCATAACAAATATACCGTTCTATACTCCTCAGTTAGCAATGGTAAAACCGAGTTCACGTTGATTCATAACAAATATACCGTTCTATACTCCTCAGTTAACAATACTAAAACCGAGTTCACGTTGATTCGTAACAAATATACCGTTCTATACTCCTCAGTTAACAATGGTAAAACCGAGTTCACGTTGATTCGTAACAAATATACCGTTCTATACTCCTCAGTTAACAATACTAAAACCGAGTTCACGTTGATTCGTAACAAATATAACGTTCTATACTCCTCAGTTAACGATGGTAAAACCGAGTTCACGTTGATTCATAACAAATATACCGTTCTATACTCCTCAGTTAACAATACTAAAACCGAGTTCACGTTGATTCGTAACAAATATACCGTTCTATACTCCTCAGTTAACAATACTAAAACCGAGTTCACGTTGATTCGTAACAAATATACCGTTCTATACTCCTCAGTTAACAATACTAAAACCGAGTTCACGTTGATTCGTAACAAATATACCGTTCTATACTCCTCAGTTAACAATACTAAAACCGAGTTCACGTTGATTCGTAACAAATATACCGTTCTATACTCCTCAGTTAACAATGGTAAAACCGAGTTCACCTTGATTCATAACAAATATACCGTTCTATACTCCTCAGTTAGCAATGGTAAAACCGAGTTCACGTTGATTCATAACAAATATACCGTTCTATACTCCTCAGTTAACAATACTAAAACCGAGTTCACGTTGATTCGTAACAAATATAACGTTCTATACTCCTCAGTTAACGATGGTAAAACCGAGTTCACGTTGATTCATAACAAATATACCGTTCTATACTCCTCAGTTAGCAATGGTAAAACCGAGTTCACGTTGATTCATAACAAATATACCGTTCTATACTCCTCAGTTAACGATGGTAAAACAGAGTTCTTGTTGATTCATAACAAATATACCGTTCTATACTCGTAAGGCCCCCCGCGAGTGCAACGGTATGTCTTCCGATTTACAACGCTAAAATCAGGGGTTCGATTCCTCTCGGTGGGCTCAGCAGATAGCCCGATGTGGTTTTGCTACAAAAAAAACACACATACCCGTAGGTTAACAATGCTGAAACAGAGTTCACGTTGATTCATAACAAACATACCGTTCCAAACGTTTGATAAAGACGGATTGGAATCCGGAAGTAATTGTATACGTTATCAAAACTTCCAAACTAATTACAGTTAAACTTCACTAAACCACTGGTTGTTAAAAACTCGATATTAAGTAAAATTTTTGACTCTCAACTGAATAGCCTCTTATTTTCTCAATCGCTAGATATTTCCATGCGAATAGAGCTATTAATACTGTTGTCATTTGAAACAAACAAATGACTCTGTTACCTTAGTTACTATGTTCCAAGCTGACATCATTCATTTTGTTTAACAATAGAACATGATGCTGATGCCTCAGCAGCATTTTACCCCCTGTTTTGTTGAACTGGTTATACGTTTCGGTATTTCTTTCATGTATCAACAAAAGAAACAACATTCATTGTTTCACGTAGCATTTAACGGCGTGAAACTCTGCCAGATGCCTGTCTGCCTCAGTTTCATTTGTTTCGTGTTAATTTAGGATTCTGTATATTGCTCAGCACCGTGTTAAATCACCCGTGTGTTTATAAGATAAGCAACACTCGATGTTAATTACTAGAGTAATAAAAAGATTACTCTTCTGGAAAAAAAACAAACGGTATTAATATTCTAATCTTAGGACCATAATAATTGTAACGCTGGGTAAAGGTTGAGTAGCATACGTCGTAACGTCTTACGTAAAAACTGTAATACTAGTAAAAGATAAATTTATATACTCTGTAATAATTTCGATAAAAAAGGCTGGAAAGCTGGTTAAAGATAGGTTAGCAAACGTCGTAAAGAAAAGAACAAACAAGAATATACGTTATTATTATATAATTGTTTAGGTATTCTTAATTAATTAGCTATTATAAACTGGGCCAACCCTTCCAACTAGTTGCTGCTATCTGGACCAACTTCCAACTTGGACCAATCTTTGCTTCTAGTTTACGTCATCTACACAAACTACTCAGATGTGGATTAACCTTTATCACTAATAATTAACATATTAGCCAACCTTATCCACTGGCTGTTATCACCTTTAACAACCATTCGTACTAGCTAATACTATAATTAACTGACTTACAATTACCATCTTGAACAACCATTGTTATTAGTTTTTACCATCTTTATCAACCATTCTTACTAGTTGTTACCATCTTTAACAACCATTCTTACTAGTTGTTACCATCTTTAAGTACCATTGTTATTAGTTATTATCATCTTTAACTATCATTCGTACTAGCTATTACTATAATTAAGTACCATTGTTATTAGCTATTACCATCTTTAACAACCATTCTTACTAGTTGTTACCATCTTTAACAACCATTCTTACTAGTTGTTACCATCATTAAGTACCATTGTTATTAGTTATTACCATCTTTAACTATCATTCGTACTAGCTATTACTATAATTAAGTACCATTGTTATTAGCTATTACCATCTTTAACAACCATTGTTATTAGCTAGTACCATCTTTAACAACCATTCTTACTAGTTGTTACCATCTTTAACAACCATTCTTACTAGTTGTTACCGTCTTTAAGTACCATTGTTATTAGTTATTACCATCTTTATCAACCATTCTTACTAGTTGTTACCATCTTTAAGAACCATTTTTATTAGCTATTACCATCTTTAACTTATTACCGTATTTAACAACCATTCTTACTTACTATTACTGTCTTTAACTACCACTCTTACTAGCCATTACCATCTTCAACAACCATTTATACTAATTGTTAACTATTACGATCTTCGCTACATCTGGACCAACTTTTCATCCTGTGAAACTTCCTACCTGTAAACAACCAAGAAATGTAACATGTTATGAACAACATTAAGTAAACTCTCACCTGTCATATACGATACATGTAGGGTTCTACCCCGTCTGGTGGGTTACCAGCTGTTTGGTGGAATATACCGTTTCTGGTATTAACGATGTTGAAGATTCTGTCATGTCTGACACTGTAAACATAACCTTAGGAATCTCGAACCTCTGGTACTGTTTAACCCCCTTGACGGGACCTGGTAAACTGATGGTTATGTACAGCTCACACCCTCTACTGAAACATTTGAATACAATAACTAAATACTTGGTAGGATATCTGTATAGGCTGGAAACAGAATTAATATTATCGTAAACTGTATGTTGGTTTGATATCGAAATAATGTTATTCCAGTCTGTTCATAGGTTTGAAACTGAATCACTGTTAGTGTAATGTGTATATAGTTTTGGAACATAATTCATATTTTTGTAAATTGACGCTGATTTGTTAATATCTATAACAAATGTCTCTCTTCTCTGTGAGCTTCTGTCAAAACTTGTTAATATCTATAACAAATGTCTCTCTTCTCTGTGAGCTTCTGTCCAAACTTGTTAATATCTATAACAAATGTCTCTCTTCTCTGTGAGCTTCTGTCCAAACTTGTTAATATCTATAACAAATGTTTCTCTTCTCTGTGATCTTCTGTCCAAACTTGTCAATATCTATAACATATGTCTCTCTTCTCTGTGAGCTTCTGTCCAGACTTGTTAATATCTATAACAAATGTCTCTCTTCTCTGTGATCTTCTGTCCAAACTTGTTAATATCTATAACAAATGTCTCTCTTCTCTGTGAGCTTCTGTCCAAACTTGTTAATATCTATAACAAATGTCTCTCTTCTCTGTGATCTTCTGTACAAACTTGTTAATATCTATAACAAATGTTTCTCTTCTCTGTGAGCTTCTGTACAAACATGTTAATATCTATAACAAATGTCTCTCTTCTCTGTGATCTTCTGTCCAAACTTGTTAATATCTATAACAAATGTCTCTCTTTTCTGTGAGCTTCTGTCCAAACTTGTTAATATCTATAACAAATGTTTCTCTTCTCTGTGAGCTTCTGTCCAAACTTGTTAATATCTATAACAAATGTCTCTCTTCTCTGTGATCTTCTGTCCAAACTTTTAATATCTATAACAAATGTCTCTCTTCTCTGTGAGCTTCTGTCCAAACTTGTTAATATCTATAACAAATGTCTCTCTTCTCTGTGATCTTCTGTCCAAACTTGTTAATATCTATAACAAATGTTTCTCTTCTCTGTCAGCTTCTGTCCAAACTTGTTAATATCTATAACAAATGTCTCTCTTCTCTGTGAGCTTCTGTCCAAACTTGTTAATATCTATAACAAATGTCTCTCTTCTCAGTGAGCTTCTGTCCAAACTTGTCAATATCTATAACAAATGTCTCTCTTCTCTGTGAGCTTCTGTCCAAACTTGTTAATATCTATAACAAATGTCTCTCTTCTCTGTGAGCTTCTGTCCAAACTTGTTAATATCTATAACAAATGTCTCTCTTCTCCGTGAGCTTCTGTCCAAACTTGTTAATATCTATAACATATGTCTCTCTTCTCCGTGAGCTTCTGTCCAAACTTGTTAATATCTATAACAAATGTCTCTCTTCTCCGTGAGCTTCTGTCCAAACTTGTTAATATCTATAACAAATGTCTCTCTTCTCTGTGAGCTTCTGTCCAAACTTGTTAATATCTATTACAAATGTCTCTCTTCTCAGTGAGCTTCTGTCCAGACTTGTTAATATCTATAACAAATGTCTCTCTTCTCCGTGAGCTTCTGTCCAAACTTGTTAATATCTATAACAAATGTCTCTCTTCTCTGTGATCTTCTGTCCAGACTTGTTAATATCTATAACAAATGTCTCTCTTCTCCGTGAGCTTCTGTCCAAACTTGTTAATATCTATAACAAATGTCTCTCTTCTCTGTGAGCTTCTGTACAAACTTGTTAATATCTATAACAAATGTCTCTCTTCTCTGTGAGCTTCTGTCCAAACTTGTTAATATCTACAACAAATGTTTCTCTTCTCTGTGAGCTTCTGTACAAACATGTTAATATCTATAACAAATGTCTCTCTTCTCTGTGATCTTCTGTCCAAACTTGTTAATATCTATAACAAATGTCTCTCTTTTCTGTGATCTTCTCTCCAAACTTGTTAATATCTATAACAAATGTTTCTCTTCTCTGTGATCTTCTGTCCAAACTTGTTAATATCTATAACAAATGTCTCTCTTCTCTGTGATCTTCTGTCCAAACTTGTTAATATCTATAACAAATGTCTCTCTTCTCTGTGAGCTTCTGTCCAAACTTGTTAATATCTATAACAAATGTCTCTCTTCTCTGTGATCTTCTGTCCAGACTTGTTAATATCTATAACAAATGTCTCTCTTCTCTGTGAGCTTCTGTCCAAACTTGTTAATATCTATAACAAATGTCTCTCTTCTCTGTGAGCTTCTGTCCAAACTTGTTAATATCTATAACAAATGTCTCTCTTCTCCGTGAGCTTCTGTCCAAACTTGTTAATATCTATAACAAATGTCTCTCTTCTCCGTGAGCTTCTGTCCAAACTTGTTAATATCTATTACAAATGTCTCTCTTCTCAGTGAGCTTCTGTCCAGACTTGTTAATATCTATAACAAATGTCTCTCTTCTCCGTGAGCTTCTGTCCAAACTTGTTAATATCTATAACAAATGTCTCTCTTCTCTGTGATCTTCTGTCCAGACTTGTTAATATCTATAACAAATGTCTCTCTTCTCCGTGAGTTTCTGTCCAAACTTGTTAATATCTATAACAAATGTCTCTCTTCTCTGTGAGCTTCTGTACAAACTTGTTAATATCTATAACAAATGTCTCTCTTCTCTGTGAGCTTCTGTCCAAACTTGTTAATATCTACAACAAATGTTTCTCTTCTCTGTGAGCTTCTGTACAAACATGTTAATATCTAT
Source organism: Tachypleus tridentatus (assembly GCF_004210375.1). NCBI lineage: Eukaryota > Metazoa > Arthropoda > Merostomata > Xiphosura > Limulidae > Tachypleus > Tachypleus tridentatus. The sequence goes on along the minus strand of NC_134833.1, from coordinate 162,181,684 downwards.
AACAAATGTCTCTCTTCTCTGTGATCTTCTGTCCAAACTTGTTAATATCTATAACAAATGTCTCTCTTTTCTGTGAGCTTCTGTCCAAACTTGTTAATATCTATAACAAATGTTTCTCTTCTCTGTGAGCTTCTGTCCAAACTTGTTAATATCTATAACAAATGTCTCTCTCTTCTCTGTGATCTTCTGTCCAAACTTGTTAATATCTATAACAAATGTCTCTCTTCTCTGTGAGCTTCTGTCCAAACTTGTTAATATCTATAACAAATGTCTCTCTTCTCTGTGATCTTCTGTCCAAACTTGTTAATATCTATAACAAATGTTTCTCTTCTCTGTCAGCTTCTGTCCAAACTTGTTAATATCTATAACAAATGTCTCTCTTCTCTGTGAGCTTCTGTCCAAACTTGTTAATATCTATAACAAATGTCTCTCTTCTCAGTGAGCTTCTGTCCAAACTTGTCAATATCTATAACAAATGTCTCTCTTCTCTGTGATCTTCTGTCCAGACTTGTTAATATCTATAACAAATGTCTCTCTTCTCTGTGAGCTTCTGTCCAAACTTGTTAATATCTATAACAAATGTCTCTCTTCTCTGTGATCTTCTGTCCAAACTTGTTAATATCTATAACAAATGTTTCTCTTCTCTGTCGGCTTCTGTCCAAACTTGTTAATATCTATAACAAATGTCTCTCTTCTCTGTGAGCTTCTGTCCAAACTTGTTAATATCTATAACAAATGTCTCTCTTCTCAGTGAGCTTCTGTCCAAACTTGTCAATATCTATAACAAATGTCTCTCTTCTCTGTGATCTTCTGTCCAGACTTGTTAATATCTATAACAAATGTCTCTCTTCTCTGTGAGCTTCTGTCCAGACTTGTTAATATCTATAACAAATGTCTCTCTTCTCTGTGAGCTTCTGTCCAGACTTGTTAATATCTATAACAAATGTCTCTCTTCTCTGTGAGCTTCTGTCCAAACTTGTCAATATCTATAACAAATGTCTCTCTTCTCCGTGAGCTTCTGTCCAAACTTGTTAATATCTATAACAAATGTCTCTCTTCTCTGTGAGCTTCTGTCCAAACTTGTTAATATCTATAACAAATGTCTCTCTTCTCCGTGAGCTTCTGTCCAAACTTGTTAATATCTATAACAAATGTCTCTCTTCTCCGTGAGCTTCTGTCCAGACTTGTTAATATCTATAACAAATGTCTCTCTTCTCCGTGAGCTTCTGTCCAGACTTGTCAATATCTATAACAAATGTCTCTCTTCTCTGTGAGCTTCTGTCCAAACTTGTTAATATCTATAACAAATGTCTCTCTTCGCTGTGAGCTTCTGTCCAAACTTGTTAATATCTATAACAAATGTCTCTCTTCTCCGTGAGCTTCTGTCCAAACTTGTTAATATCTATAACAAATGTCTCTCTTCTCAGTGAGCTTCTGTCCAAACTTGTCAATATCTATAACAAATGTCTCTCTTCTCTGTGAGCTTCTGTCCAAACTTGTTAATATCTATAACAAATGTCTCTCTTCTCTGTGAGCTTCTGTCCAAACTTGTTAATATCTATAACAAATGTCTCTCTTCTCCGTGAGCTTCTGTCCAAACTTGTTAATATCTATAACAAATGTCTCTCTTCTCCGTGAGCTTCTGTCCAAACTTGTTAATATCTATAACAAATGTCTCTCTTCTCCGTGAGCTTCTGTCCAAACTTGTTAATATCTATAACAAATGTCTCTCTTCTCTGTGAGCTTCTGTCCAAACTTGTTAATATCTATTACAAATGTCTCTCTTCTCAGTGAGCTTCTGTCCAGACTTGTTAATATCTATAACAAATGTCTCTCTTCTCCGTGAGCTTCTGTCCAAACTTGTTAATATCTATAACAAATGTCTCTCTTCTCTGTGATCTTCTGTCCAAACTTGTTAATATCTATAACAAATGTCTCTCTTCTCTGTGAGCTTCTGTCCAAACTTGTTAATATCTATAACAAATGTCTCTCTTCTCAGTGAGCTTCTGTCCAAACTTGTCAATATCTATAACAAATGTCTCTCTTCTCCGTGAGCTTCTGTCCAAACTTGTTAATATCTATAACAAATGTCTCTCTTCTCTGTGATCTTCTGTCCAAACTTGTTAATATCTATAACAAATGTCTCTCTTCTCTGTGAGCTTCTGTCCAGACTTGTTAATATCTATAACAAATGTCTCTCTTTTCTGTGAGCTTCTGTCCAAACTTGTCAATATCTATAACAAATGTCTCTCTTCTCCGTGAGCTTCTGTCCAAACTTGTTAATATCTATAACAAATGTCTCTCTTCTCTGTGAGCTTCTGTCCAAACTTGTTAATATCTATAACAAATGTCTCTCTTCTCTGTGAGCTTCTGTCCAGACTTGTTAATATCTATAACAAATGTCTCTCTTCTCTGTGATCTTCTGTCCAAACTTGTTAATATCTATAACAAATGTCTCTCTTTTCTGTGAGCTTCTGTCCAAACTTGTTAATATCTATAACAAATGTTTCTCTTCTCTGTGAGCTTCTGTCCAAACTTGTTAATATCTATAACAAATGTCTCTCTTCTCTGTGATCTTCTGTCCAAACTTGTTAATATCTATAACAAATGTCTCTCTTCTCTGTGATTCTGTCCAAACTTGTTAATATCTATAACAAATGTCTCTTCTCTGTGATCTTCTGTCCAAACTTGTTAATATCTATAACAAATGTTTCTCTTCTCTGTCAGCTTCTGTCCAAACTTGTTAATATCTATAACAAATGTCTCTCTTCTCTGTGAGCTTCTGTCCAAACTTGTTAATATCTATAACAAATGTCTCTCTTCTCAGTGAGCTTCTGTCCAAACTTGTCAGTATCTATAACAAATGTCTCTCTTCTCTGTGATCTTCTGTCCAGACTTGTTAATATCTATAACAAATGTCTCTCTTCTCTGTGAGCTTCTGTCCAAACTTGTTAATATCTATAACAAATGTCTCTCTTCTCTGTGAGCTTCTGTCCAAACTTGTTAATATCTATAACAAATGTCTCTCTTCTCCGTGAGCTTCTGTCCAAACTTGTTAATATCTATAACAAATGTCTCTCTTCTCCGTGAGCTTCTGTCCAGACTTGTTAATATCTATAACAAATGTCTCTCTTCTCCGTGAGCTTCTGTCCAGACTTGTCAATATCTATAACAAATGTCTCTCTTCTCTGTGAGCTTCTGTCCAAACTTGTTAATATCTATAACAAATGTCTCTCTTCGCTGTGAGCTTCTGTCCAAACTTGTTAATATCTATAACAAATGTCTCTCTTCTCCGTGAGCTTCTGTCCAAACTTGTTAATATCTATAACAAATGTCTCTCTTCTCAGTGAGCTTCTGTCCAAACTTGTCAGTATCTATAACAAATGTCTCTCTTCTCTGTGAGCTTCTGTCCAAACTTGTTAATATCTATAACAAATGTCTCTCTTCTCTGTGAGCTTCTGTCCAAACTTGTTAATATCTATAACAAATGTCTCTCTTCGCTGTGAGCTTCTGTCCAAACTTGTTAATATCTATAACAAATGTCTCTCTTCTCCGTGAGCTTCTGTCCAAACTTGTTAATATCTATAACAAATGTCTCTCTTCTCAGTGAGCTTCTGTCCAAACTTGTCAATATCTATAACAAATGTCTCTCTTCTCTGTGAGCTTCTGTCCAAACTTGTTAATATCTATAACAAATGTCTCTCTTCTCTGTGAGCTTCTGTCCAAACTTGTTAATATCTATAACAAATGTCTCTCTTCTCCGTGAGCTTCTGTCCAAACTTGTTAATATCTATAACAAATGTCTCTCTTCTCCGTGAGCTTCTGTCCAAACTTGTTAATATCTATAACAAATGTCTCTCTTCTCCGTGAGCTTCTGTCCAAACTTGTTAATATCTATAACAAATGTCTCTCTTCTCTGTGAGCTTCTGTCCAAACTTGTTAATATCTATTACAAATGTCTCTCTTCTCAGTGAGCTTCTGTCCAGACTTGTTAATATCTGTAACAAATGTCTCTCTTCTCTGTGATCTTCTGTCCAAACTTGTTAATATCTATAACAAATGTCTCTCTTTTCTGTGAGCTTCTGTCCAAACTTGTTAATATCTATAACAAATGTTTCTCTTCTTTGTGAGCTTCTGTCCAAACTTGTTAATATCTATAACAAATGTCTCTCTTCTCTGTGATCTTCTGTCCAAACTTGTTAATATCTATAACAAATGTCTCTCTTCTCTGTGAGCTTCTGTCCAAACTTGTTAATATCTATAACAAATGTCTCTCTTCTCTGTGATCTTCTGTCCAAACTTGTTAATATCTATAACAAATGTTTCTCTTCTCTGTCAGCTTCTGTCCAAACTTGTTAATATCTATAACAAATGTCTCTCTTCTCTGTGAGCTTCTGTCCAAACTTGTTAATATCTATAACAAATGTCTCTCTTCTCAGTGAGCTTCTGTCCAAACTTGTCAATATCTATAACAAATGTCTCTCTTCTCTGTGATCTTCTGTCCAGACTTGTTAATATCTATAACAAATGTCTCTCTTCTCTGTGAGCTTCTGTCCAAACTTGTTAATATCTATAACAAATGTCTCTCTTCTCTGTGAGCTTCTGTCCAAACTTGTTAATATCTATAACAAATGTCTCTCTTCTCCGTGAGCTTCTGTCCAAACTTGTTAATATCTATAACAAATGTCTCTCTTCTCCGTGAGCTTCTGTCCAGACTTGTTAATATCTATAACAAATGTCTCTCTTCTCCGTGAGCTTCTGTCCAGACTTGTCAATATCTATAACAAATGTCTCTCTTCTCTGTGAGCTTCTGTCCAAACTTGTTAATATCTATAACAAATGTCTCTCTTCGCTGTGAGCTTCTGTCCAAACTTGTTAATATCTATAACAAATGTCTCTCTTCTCCGTGAGCTTCTGTCCAAACTTGTTAATATCTATAACAAATGTCTCTCTTCTCGGTGAGCTTCTGTCCAAACTTGTCAATATCTATAACAAATGTCTCTCTTCTCTGTGAGCTTCTGTCCAAACTTGTTAATATCTGTAACAAATGTCTCTCTTCTCTGTGAGCTTCTGTCCAAACTTGTTAATATCTGTAACAAATGTCTCTCTTCGCTGTGAGCTTCTGTCCAAACTTGTTAATATCTATAACAAATGTCTCTCTTCTCCGTGAGCTTCTGTCCAAACTTGTTAATATCTATAACAAATGTCTCTCTTCTCGGTGAGCTTCTGTCCAAACTTGTCAATATCTGTAACAAATGTCTCTCTTCTCTGTGAGCTTCTGTCCAAACTTGTTAATATCTGTAACAAATGTCTCTCTTCTCTGTGAGCTTCTGTCCAAACTTGTTAATATCTATAACAAATGTCTCTCTTCTCCGTGAGCTTCTGTCCAAACTTGTTAATATCTATAACAAATGTCTCTCTTCTCCGTGAGCTTCTGTCCAAACTTGTTAATATCTATAACAAATGTCTCTCTTCTCCGTGAGCTTCTGTCCAAACTTGTTAATATCTATAACAAATGTCTCTCTTCTCTGTGAGGCTTCTGTCCAAACTTGTTAATATCTGTTACAAATGTCTCTCTTCTCAGTGAGCTTCTGTCCAGACTTGTTAATATCTATAACAAATGTCTCTCTTCTCCGTGAGCTTCTGTCCAAACTTGTTAATATCTATAACAAATGTCTCTCTTCTCTGTGAGCTTCTGTCCAGACTTGTTAATATCTATAACAAATGTCTCTCTTTTCTGTGAGCTTCTGTCCAAACTTGTCAATATCTATAACAAATGTCTCTCTTCTCCGTGAGCTTCTGTCCAAACTTGTTAATATCTATAACAAATGTCTCTCTTCTCTGTGAGCTTCTGTCCAAACTTGTTAATATCTATAACAAATGTCTCTCTTCTCTGTGAGCTTCTGTCCAGACTTGTTAATATCTATAACAAATGTCTCTCTTCTCTGTGAGCTTCTGTCCAAACTTGTCAATATCTATAACAAATGTCTCTCTTCTCCGTGAGCTTCTGTCCAAACTTGTTAATATCTATAACAAATGTCTCTCTTCTCTGTGAGCTTCTGTCCAAATTTGTTAATATCTATAACAAATGTCTCTCTTCTCTGTGATCTTCTGTCCAAACTTGTTAATATCTATAACAAATGTCTCTCTTCTCCGTGAGCTTCTGTCCAAATTTGTTAATATCTATAACAAATGTCTCTCTTCTCTGTGAGCTTCTGTCCAAACTTGTCAATATCTATAACAATTGTCTCTCTTCTCCGTGAGCTTCTGTCCAAACTTGTTAATATCTATAACAAATGTCTCTCTTCTCTGTGAGCTTCTGTCCAAATTTGTTAATATCTATAACAAATGTCTCTCTTCTCTGTGTGCTTCTGTCCAGGCTTGTTAATATCTATAACAAATGTCTCTCTTCTCTGTGAGCTTCTGTCCAAACTTGTTAATATCTATAACAAATGTCTCTCTTCTCTGTGAGCTTCTGTCCAAACTTGTTAATACCTATAACAAATGTCTCTCTTCTCTGTGAGCTTCTGTCCAAACTTGTTAATATCTATAACAAATGTCTCTCTTCTCCGTAAGCTTCTGTCCAGACTTGTCAATATCTATAACAAATGTCTCTCTTCTCTGTGAGCTTCTGTCCAAACTTGTTAATATCTATAACAAATGTCTCTCTTCTCTGTGAGCTTCTGTCCAAACTTGTTAATATCTATAACAAATGTCTCTCTTCTCCGTGAGCTTCTGTCCAAACTTGTTAATATCTATAACAAATGTCTCTCTTCTCAGTGAGCTTCTGTCCAAACTTGTCAATATCTGTAACAAATGTCTCTCTTCTCTGTGAGCTTCTGTCCAAACTTGTTAATATCTATAACAAATGTCTCTCTCTTCTCTGTGAGCTTCTGTCCAAACTTGTTAATATCTATAACAAATGTCTCTCTTCTCCGTGAGCTTCTGTCCAAACTTGTTAATATCTATAACAAATGTCTCTCTTCTCCGTGAGCTTCTGTCCAAACTTGTTAATATCTATAACAAATGTCTCTCTTCTCCGTGAGCTTCTGTCCAAACTTGTTAATATCTATAACAAATGTCTCTCTTCTCTGTGAGCTTCTGTCCAAACTTGTTAATATCTATTACAAATGTCTCTCTTCTCAGTGAGCTTCTGTCCAGACTTGTTAATATCTGTAACAAATGTCTCTCTTCTCCGTGAGCTTCTGTCCAAACTTGTTAATATCTATAACAAATGTCTCTCTTCTCTGTGATCTTCTGTCCAGACTTGTTAATATCTATAACAAATGTCTCTCTTCTCCGTGAGCTTCTGTCCAAACTTGTTAATATCTATAACAAATGTCTCTCTTCTCTGTGAGCTTCTGTACAAACTTGTTAATATCTATAACAAATGTCTCTCTTCTCTGTGAGCTTCTGTCCAAACTTGTTAATATCTACAACAAATGTTTCTCTTCTCTGTGAGCTTCTGTACAAACATGTTAATATCTGTAACAAATGTCTCTCTTCTCTGTGATCTTCTGTCCAAACTTGTTAATATCTATAACAAATGTCTCTCTTTTCTGTGAGCTTCTGTCCAAACTTGTTAATATCTATAACAAATGTTTCTCTTCTCTGTGAGCTTCTGTCCAAACTTGTTAATATCTATAACAAATGTCTCTCTTCTCTGTGATCTTCTGTCCAAACTTGTTAATATCTATAACAAATGTCTCTCTTCTCTGTGAGCTTCTGTCCAAACTTGTTAATATCTATAACAAATGTCTCTCTTCTCAGTGAGCTTCTGTCCAAACTTGTCAATATCTATAACAAATGTCTCTCTTCTCCGTGAGCTTCTGTCCAAACTTGTTAATATCTATAACAAATGTCTCTCTTCTCTGTGATCTTCTGTCCAAACTTGTTAATATCTGTAACAAATGTCTCTCTTCTCCGTGAGGCTTCTGTCCAAACTTGTTAATATCTATAACAAATGTCTCTCTTCTCTGTGATCTTCTGTCCAAGGCTTGTTAATATCTATAACAAATGTCTCTCTTCTCCGTGAGCTTCTGTCCAAACTTGTTAATATCTATAACAAATGTCTCTCTTCTCTGTGAGGCTTCTGTCCAGACTTGTTAATATCTATAACAAATGTCTCTCTTCTCTGTGAGCTTCTGTCCAAACTTGTCAATATCTATAACAAATGTCTCTCTTCTCCGTGAGCTTCTGTCCAAACTTGTTAATATCTATAACAAATGTCTCTCTTCTCTGTGTGGCTTCTGTCAAACTTGTTAATATCTATAACAAATGTCTCTCTTCTCTGTGAGCTTCTGTCCAAACTTGTCAATATCTATAACAAATGTCTCTCTTCTCCGTGAGCTTCTGTCCAAACTTGTTAATATCTATAACAAATGTCTCTCTTCTCTGTGAGGCTTCTGTCCAAATTTGTTAATATCTATAACAAATGTCTCTCTTCTCTGTGATCTTCTGTCCAGAGCTTGTTAATATCTATAACAAATGTCTCTCTTCTCCGTGAGCTTCTGTCCAAATTTGTTAATATCTATAACAAATGTCTCTCTTCTCTGTGAGCTTCTGTCCAAACTTGTCAATATCTGTAACAATTGTCTCTCTTCTCCGTGAGGCTTCTGTCCAAACTTGTTAATATCTATAACAAATGTCTCTCTTCTCTGTGAGCTTCTGTCCAAATTTGTTAATATCTATAACAAATGTCTCTCTTCTCTGTGAGCTTCTGTCCAAACTTGTTAATATCTATAACAAATGTCTCTCTTCTCTGTGAGCTTCTGTCCAAATTTGTTAATATCTATAACAAATGTCTCTCTTCTCTGTGAGCTTCTGTCCAAACTTGTTGATACCTATAACAAATGTCTCTCTTCTCTGTGAGCTTCTGTCCAAACTTGTTAATATCTATAACAAATGTCTCTCTTCTCAGTGAGCTTCTGTCCAAACTTGTTAATATCTATAACAAATGTCTCTCTTCTCAGTGAGCTTCTGTCCAAACTTTTTAATATCTATAACAAATGTCTCTCTTCTCCGTGATCTTCTGTCCAAACTTGTTAATATCTATAACAAATGTCTCTCTTCTCTGTGAGCTTCTGTCCAGACTTGTTAATATCTATAACAAATGTCTCTCTTCTCCGTGAGCTTCTGTCCAAACTTGTTAATATCTATAACAAATGTCTCTCTTCTCTGTGAGCTTCTGTCCAGACTTGTTAATATCTATAACAAATGTCTCTCTTCTCAGTGAGCTTCTGTCCAAACTTGTTAATATCTATAACAAATGTCTCTCTTCTCTGTGAGCTTCTGTCCAAACTTCTTATAATAATTATAAAGCTTTGAAGTTTTATCAAAGCTGTGTTTTGAAAGAAAGTTAATTAGAACTTGTCTTTTGTTTAGGAAGCAGTTACTTATGAGATATATCTTCCATGTTTCCCTCATGTTAGGTTTACTTCCTTACCTACCATGTTTTAGGCTTATTTCCGTTATTTCAATATGCTAAGGTTTGTACCATACCTCCCTCGTGCTAGGTTTAGTTCCATATCGACCATATGTTAAATTTAGTTTCATACCTTTCATATGCTAGGTTTGTTACAACCTTTGTGTTGCAAACTGTTAAATATGAAACTAGTTTATTCGGTGAGTTTAAATAATATGACAAAATCACTTTGGAACAAGGGTTTAGTTTAATAATTTATCTTAGGAATGGAAACCAACCATTTTATTATTATTTGAAGAATTATAATTAAAAGTGAGTCAGTACCTGAAATAATAACTTCAGTTTATAGCTTCTCAAAGTAGATGAGATTTTATCACATTGTTTTCAATTAGCCAATGAAATGTCTAGATGAAGTTAAGGTTTTTTTTTGTCACGTTGATTTGAATTAGCCAATAAAGTGTTTAGTTGAAGTTAAGGCTTTTGTCACATTGATCTGAATTAGCCAGTAAAATGTCTAGTTGAAGTTAAGGTTTTGTTACATTGATTTGAATTAGCCAGTAAAATGTCTAGTTGAAGTTAAGGTTTTGTTACATTGATTTGAATTAGCCAATAAAATGTTTAATTAAAGTTAATATTTTGTCAAATTGATTCACATCTCTGGTGGCATCGTGTTGAGTTCAATCAGGTGGCAACATGTTTTTTTTCTTGTTGTTATTGTTGAAAATAAGATTTTTGGTCATATTGAGTTAAAATGCTGGTATATATTTCTTATTAAAAGTATAGTTTCATTAGTTAAGCTTTCATAAAAAAAACTAATTAGATTTTTTTGAGTTTTTAAAGTTTGTACCATACTTAATGATTAAAGGTTTAGGTTTCTTTTTGAGCTGATTTTATGACATACGTATTTCAGTTTAGCACGCCACCTAAAATTTATTTTACAGACTTATAAGTTACTATTGTTATCTGTGATTCACATACTTAGTTGATCATTGGTTCAAAAATGATAAATTACCGGTTAATTTGTAGACATTGTTAGTCTAAAGAAATAACTCACCTGAAAAAAATGTCTTCTCTCGGGTGTATAAGATATGACATTTCTCATGGTAATGTAATCGTACAAGTGATATACCTTAATTCTGGATGGATATATTGTACTCAAATGGTTCATGGTTCGAGTTTATCGCATACATCCCATTGTGGCCCGGCATGGCGAGGTGGGTAAAGGCGTTCGACTCGTAATCTGAGAGTCGCAGGTTCGAATCCCCGTCGCTCCAACCATGCGTGAGGGCGTTATAATGTGACGGGCAATCCTACTATTGGTTGGTAAAGGTGTAGCCCAAGAGTTGGCGGTGAGTGGTGATGACTAGCTGCCTTCCCTCTAGTCTTACACTGCTAAATTAGGGACTGCTAGCGCAGATAGCTCTTGAGTAGCTTTGCGCGAAATTCAAAACAAAATAAACCAACATCCCATTGTTCCGATTACAACGAACTTGTATTCTATTGTTATTTATTATCATACTTATTTCTGTTCGATTTTGTTCATTCTGTAGACAGCAGAAAAAAAAAAAAAACGACTTACAATTTCGTCTACGAAAGGCATTTCTTTCTCTCAATACCTCCCTTTATCTTTGTCTAGTAAAATGACGCCACTGAAAAAGCAGATATTATTGCTATAGGAAAATAATCCTTCTCCTCTAACAGGAATTGCTCAGTAAAACCTAGAAAATAACGCTATGGTCGCTTTTCTTATCACTCAGTTTGTCATTAAGAAGTCGCCGTGTGATATGAGAGATTTATTCACGGGATTGCAGCCCGTCTTCCCGCATCAAGAGCTGAGTCCTAGCTCTGTCGAATCTCGGGGGATTTGACGCTCGCAGGCCGAAGGTATTACCAGATTAATGCAGAAGTAATTGAAATCATCATAATTGATCCCTTCTGTCAACGTGATGAAACTCCCCAGAGCGAATCACTTCAGAACTGAGCAAACACTCGACTTTACCTAACGTCGCCTATTCAGTTCGAGAGCCTGACCTGTTTCCATCCGCATCTTTGTAAGATGTGACACTAACCACTAGTGTCGGGGAGACAGCGGATCCGCCCGATGTCGCAGAGAATATTAATGAAATATTTCGGTCTCAAATTTCCGTCTTTACCCTGACAGAGAGTTTTGTTTCTTTTATCAATTTGTTTTGTTTTTACAAGATATATACTCCCTGAACCTAGAGATTGTACTGGTGAACACATACCCTGAAACTAAGAAATAGAAACATAAAAATATAACAATAAGTTAATAGTACCAAACAATACAACATAAGATTTTAACAATAAGTTAATAGCACCAAACAGTACAACATAAGATTTTAACAATAAGTTAATAGCACTAAACAGTACAACATAAGAATATAACAATAAGTTAATAGTACCAAACAGTACTACACAAGAATATAACAATAAGATAATAACACCAAACAATACAACATAAGAATATAACAATAAGTTAATAGTACCAAAGAATACAACATAAGAATATAACATTAAGTTAATAGTACCAAACAGTACAACATAAGAATATAACAATAAGTTAATAGTACCAAACAATACAACATAAGGATAAAACAATAAGTTAATAGTACCAAACAGTAAAACCTAAGAATATAACAATAAGTTAATAATACCAAACAATACAATATAATAATATAACAATAAGTTAATAGTACCAAATAATACAACATAAGAATATAACAATAAGTTAATAATACCAAACAATACAATATAAGAATATAACAATAAGTTAATAATACCAAACAGTACAACATAGGAATATAACAATAAGTTTATAGTACCAAACAATACAACATAAAAATATAACAATAAGTTAATAATACAAAACAGTACACCATAAGAATATAACAATAAGTTAATAATACCAAACAGTACAACATAAGAATATAACAATAAGTTAATAGTACCAAACAATACAACATAAGAATATAACAATAAGTTAATAGTACCAAACAATACAACATAAGAATATAACAATAAAATAATAGTACCAAGGAGTACAACATAAGAATATAACAATAAGTTAATAGTACCAAACAATACAACATAAGAATATAACAATAAGTTAATAATACCAAACAATACAATAAAAGAATATAACAATAAGTTAATAATACCAAACAGTACAACATAGGAATTTTACAATAAGTTTATAGTACCAAACAATACAACATAAAAATATAACAATAAGTTAATAGTACCAAACAATACAACATAAGAATATAACAATAAGTTAATAGTACCAAATAATACTACATAAGAATATAACAATAAGATAATAATACCAAACAGTACAACATAAGAATATAACAATAAGTAAATAGTACCAAAGAATACAACATAAGAATATAACAATAAGTTAATAACACCAAATAGTACAACATAAGAATATAACAATAAGTTAACAGTACCAAACAATACAACATAAGAATATAACAATAAGGTAATAGTACCAAGGAGTACAACATAAGAATATAACAATAAGTTAATAGTACCAAACAATACAACATAGGAATATAACAATAAGTTAATAATACCAAACAATACAATATAATAATATAACAATAAGTTAATAGTACCAAACAATACAACATAAGAATATAACAATAAGTTAATAATACCAAACAATACAATATAAGAATATAACAATAAGTTAATAATACCAAACAGTACAACATAGGAATATAACAATAAGTTTATAGTACCAAACAATACAACATAAAAATATAACAATAAGTTAATAATACAAAACAGTACACCATACGAATATAACAATAAGTTAATAGTACCAAATAGTACAACATAAGAATATAACAATAAGTTAACAGTACCAAACAATACAACATAAGAATATAACAATAAGGTAATAGTACCAAGGAGTACAACATAAGAATATAACAATAAGTTAATAGTACCAAACAATACAACATAGGAATATAACAATAAGTTAATAATACCAAACAATACAATATAATAATATAACAATAAGTTAATAGTACCAAACAATACAACATAAGAATATAACAATAAGTTAATAATACCAAACAATACAATATAAGAATATAACAATAAGTTAATAATACCAAACAGTACAACATAGGAATATAACAATAAGTTTATAGTACCAAACAATACAACATAAAAATATAACAATAAGTTAATAATACAAAACAGTACACCATACGAATATAACAATAAGTTAATAGTACCAAACAGTACAACATAAGAATATAACAATAAGTTAATAGTACCAAACAATACAACATAAGAATATAACAATAAGTTAATAGTACCAAACAATACAATATAAGAATATAACAATAAGTTAATAATACCAAACAGTACAACATAAGAATATAACAATAAGTTAATAATACCAAACAGTACTACATAAGAATATAACAATAAATTAATAATACCGAACAGTACAACATAAGAATATAACAATAAGTTAATAATACCAAACAGTACAACATAAGAATATAACAATAAGTTAATAATACCAAACAGTACACCATAAGAATATGACAATAAGTTAGTAATACCAAACAGTACAACATAAGAATATAACAATAAGTTCCTTCTTGGATTAAACTTTCTGCTGTATGCCAGGTTATTTATACAGTGTGGTCGTATACGTTTTAAATATAATTTTAATATAGACTCGAGCCACATCAACTTAGGGTTTTAGCTTTATTTAAATATTTACCTAAGGCAAAGGTAAGTACGTCACTCACAACATATCACTGAAAAGGTACGTACGTCACTCACAACATATCACTGAAAAGGTAAGTACTCACTCACAACATATCACTGAAAAGGTACGTACGTCACTCACAACATATCACTGAAAAGGTAAGTACGTCATTCACAAGATATCACTGAAAGGGTAAGTAGTCACTCACAACATATCACTGAAAAGTTAATTAGTCGCTTACAACATATCAATGAAAAGGTAAGTACGTCACTCACGACATATCACTGAAAAGGTAAGTAGTCACTCACAACATATCACTGAAAAGGTAAGTACGTCACTCACGACATATCACTGAAAAGGTAAGTAATCACTCACAACATATCACTGCACAACAATTTTTTTGAAAAGTCTTTGATTATTGTGACAGGTACCTAATGGTGGGTATGCACAAATATAGTTTTGGTTTTGCTTCATCACGTGGGAACTCTGAGAAATAGACAGTTAACTGTTTACCGTCAATAACGTATTTAATTACGTTTATGTTTAAAATACGTTATTAAGTTCAACATAACTAAAAGCGTTTTTCTCCTGATTTTCGTTTGTATTCAATGTCCAGTGTGTCACGTTGCAGTGTCCAACAGTAGTCAGCAAGCATTGACGGATTCCAGTTGTCCTGATATCGTTTTTCCATTGTAACAATGTCCTGGTGAAACTGAATATTTCGATGAAGCGGTACGTGATGGGCAAATTTGGATGTGATTTTCGTGATCAGCAGCCAAAAATCTATAAGGAACACCCAACAGTGTTCAAGAAGTAAAACCTTTGTTGTGCAGTGTTTTCAATGAATGCTTTAACGTTAAGAAATCGTTTGGTTTCGGTTAAAACTTAGGCCTATGAAAGAAACACTTTTTCAATAAACGTTAACATGAATTCTTTGGCAGACATTAATCTGGCGTATTTAAAAGCTGGAAACATCCCAAAAACGAAACCATAAGAAAATGTACTTGAGTTCTAAAGTGAGAAAACACCTGGCGGCCGTAATGTGACACTAGTAACTATAGTAACAATGTTGAAATACCTGTGTCTCATAAATTGGTGTTAATTGTACTGTAATTAAATTTATTTTTGTTTATAAAATGAGCCAGAAATGGAAATGTTCTCTATAAACAGTTAAAACAAAATATCCTTTCTCTGTCATTAATTAGCATGTTTTATTGAATTGTCTTTGTCTCAATTGTGTTTATATCCCGACTGAAGATTTCCTAGGTTTTATTGTGTCTTCTAGGTTTACACATTGGCAGTTTCTCCTCGAATGGTAAGAGACTGCACCGTATTACACAGTTATCCATCATTTTATTACAATGTACCAGTTTCTAAAAAACACTTCATTTACTTACAGTGTGATCACCTGAGCCCTTCAATAAGAAAGAATTACTAACAGCATGGGAAGAGTCTGTGATACACAGTATTCCATAGAATCTGGAAAGTCATGTTAAACCATTTTCTCTACTGATAGTACATAGAATATTACTTGAGGCATTTAACCCTTACTTAGTTGTTCGAATAATGTGAACTGCTAGAGGTGATGTAATGGTGTGGGAAACGTTCTGTCAAAAGAATTAGGCATAATGTATTGTGTAACTGGACTATTTTTACTGTATTGATACGATGACATTTTTGTACAATATTATATCCTTGATCTGTTACTACTGTATTGAGTAACTGGACTATTTTACAGTACTGGGTAAATGAATTGTTTCTATAATATTGGATAACTTAACTTTTTACTGTATTAGGTGACTCAACTGTTACTACAATATTGGGTGAGGGAACTGTTTTTACAGTACTGGGTATTGTATCTATAGTACTGGATAACTGAATTGTTTCGAATGTATTTGGTAACTGAACTGTTTCTATTTTATTGGGAACTGAACTATTACTACAGTATCGGGTAACTGATATATTTGTACAGCATTGTGTCACTGGACTGTTTCTACAGTATTGGGTAACTGAATTATTTTTACAATATTGTGTGAGTGACCTGTGTTTACAGTATTGGGTAACTGAATTCTTTTTACAGCATTGTGTCACTGCACTGTTTCTACAGTATTGGGTAACTGAATTATTTTTACAGCATTGTGTCACTGCACTGTTTTTACAGTATTGGGTAACTGAATTATTTTTACAATATTGTGTGACTGACCTGTTTCTACAGTATCGGGTAACTGAATTATTTTTACAATATTGTGTGACTGACCTGTTTCTACAGTATTGGGTAACTGAATTCTTTTTACAATATTGTGTGACTGACCTGTTTCTACAGTATTGGGTAACTGAATTATCTTTACAATATTCTGTGACTGACCTGTTTCTACAGTATTGGGTAGCTGAATTATCTTTACAATATTCTGTGACTGACCTGTTTCTACAGTATTGGGTAGCTGAATCGTTTATATAGTATTGGGTTAGTGAACTGTTTATACTGCATTGTGTGATTTAATAAGTGTTAAAATCACTGGTGAAATGTCGAACATCTTGTAAGGGTGCTTCACGAGGTTCACATCAGTGGTACAATCAGTAATCAGCGTGATCTCTATGTATTCTTAGCTCGAAGCCAGTCATTGGTAGTGGCTAGTTTGCTACAATTATGAATCCAAGGTTTTATAGTTCTCGTCCTGTTTCCGTGTATGTGCTATTGAATCAAGCAAAAGTAACCCAATAGTCATCAGAGGGCGCTGCGAGCCATCCGCCATTCTACACATTTTAAAATTAGGTACGGCCGTTGGCTGGTCGCAATTGTGCACATCTTTATGGAATAATTATGAAATAATCATGTTTTATTTCTTGTGTTAAAAATATTATAATACATTTTGGCACAAACTTGTTAAATATATTTACAAAAAATTTGACTTCCAGCAGTTTATTTCACATTTCCAAGTAGCTGTAGTTATATAAATTCATAGAAACAAAAACATGTAAAAGTCAGAATTTTGTACGGTGGCTAATAAGTAACATTAAGAAATGGCACTGCATATTACTGACACGTTAACAGCGAAACGCGCTTTAATATTTAAATTAAAACATTTGTCAGTAATCTTATTTTATCGCATCGCTTGCAAGAGTTTAAATATTAAGGTCTGATCTCAATCAAAACTGATTGATACGTCCGCAGGAGAAAATAGTTTCGTATATATACAGACATAACGCACTCGACTATGATTATGTTTTGACAAGTATTCTGACCATTACAAATGACTCACCGGTAAGACTAAAACCTTATAACGCTAGAAACTGGGGTTCGATACCCGTGGTGAGCGTAGCACAAATAGTCCATTATCTGGCTTAGCGTTTCACATAAAACGAACAATCTGACTGAGACTCAAGAGCATTGGACAAAAGTTCCAGTGAGGTCATACGAATATGAACATATATGGTATCATACTTGTTACCTTTATGTTAAATATTAACTTTCATTTTTATTTTGGGACTGCGCTTTTGTGTATGTCATTCCATTTTTAAATAGTTTAAAAGTAGTGTGCTAAGACATTTGTGGAGCCTCATTTCCATGTCTTCTAAGAGTTCTACGTTTAACATACCTGCCAATAGACGTTGTTTGATCCTTTTAACACACCTGCTAATAGATGTGTTCCTTGATCTATGAAAAACAGCAAGAGAGAAGAAGGGCTACCACTTTCAGTGAATATCTTTTAGTCTGTACAGATACATTGATGTTACATACGTGTCAACAATTATTATAATACAAAATTTCAAGGATCGTATAAACATACCAATAAAGATATTAAAGGTGTAAAGAAACAATGGTGATATACACGTGTTAATAAAGATATTAAAAGTAAAGAAACACTGGTGATATGCACGTGTTAATAAAGATATTAAAGGTAAAGAAACACTGGTGATATACACGTGTTAATAAAGATATTAAAGGTAAAGAAACACTGGTGATATACACGTGTTAATAAAGATATTAAAGGTAAAGAAACACTGGTGATAAACAAGTGTTAATAAAGATATTAAAGGTGTAAAGAAACACTGGTGATATACACGTGTTAATAAAGATATTAAAGGTAAAGAAACACTGGTGATATACACGTGTTAATAAAGATATTAAAGGTAAAGAAACACTGGTGATATACACGTGTTAATAAAGATATTAAAGGTGTAAAGAAATACTGGTGATAAACACGTGTTAATAAAGATATTAAAGGTAAAGAAACACTGGTGATATACAAGTGTTAATAAAGATAAAAAAGGTGTAAAGAAACACTGGTGATATACACGTGTTAATAAAGATATTAAAGGTAAAGAAACACTGGTGATATACACGTGTTAATAAAGATATTAAAGGTAAAGAAACACTGGTGATATACACGTGTTAATAAAGATATTAAAGGTGTAAAGAAATACTGGTGATATACACGTGTTAATAAAGATATTATAGGTAAAGAAACACTGGTGATATACACGTGTTAATAAAGATATTATAGGTAAAGAAACACTGGTGATAAACACGTGTTAATAAAGATATTAAAGGTAAAGAAACACTGGTGATATACAAGTGTTAATAAAGATAAAAAAGGTGTAAAGAAACACTGGTGATAAACACGTGTTAATAAAGATATTAAAGGTGTAAAGAAATACTGAGGGTATATAGTTGATAAAAATATTAAAGGTAAATAAACATTGGTAATATATATATATATATATCAGTTGAAAAAGATATTAAATATCTAAAAAAACACTGATTCTTTACCGATGACAATGAACGTATTAAAATAAAGAAAGTCAGATGGTATATACTTATCAGTAAATTTGTTCAACTACGCATTAATAAGCATATTATAATATAAAAAAAAAGCACTTAAATTTGGTTGTATTATTAGGTGTCCCTGGTTTTAAAACATTTAAGATATTCATGGGTTTAGATTGTTTAAAATATCTTGACTTTATTGTGTTTTAAGATATCCTAAAATTGTTCATACAATTTATTTTTGTGTTTCCTGTACATAAAATATATCTGTCAGTAACACAAGCCTAAATTTCATTTTTTTACCCTACCTAAACTAATGATCACAATTCATAAACGAACATCGAAGCACGTGAAATGTTTAACAGCAAGAAGTAATAATTTCATTCTTTTTTGCAATTATCCCTTTGAAGGAATGGTTGCAGGTCGGACCAACTAGTTTATTTTCTACCTGTTATGTAAACACTAACGTGTTGTGAGAAAGTACAATGGAAGTTTTCACTTTGTTTTATCAAAAGTGACCTCAAGTTTTACGTTTCATACGAAAAAAAAAAAGAGACATATTTGAATCTGTACTCTGAAAAGTCGGTTTTTAAAACTCTTCACTCGATTACAGACGTCAGAAATTTAAAAAAAAAAAGTTTTGACGTGCGTACGTTCAAATGGAAATCAAAAATACAATTATTTTGTTATATTCACTAGAAACATAATTATTTGAATCTGTACTGCATTGTGCTTCTCTGAGGTGATGAGAAACCCACTTAATTAAAAATATATTTCAGGACGGCTGGTACGTATATTAACAATTTTTCTAATAAAGGAGACCCGGCATGGCCAGGTGGATTAAGGCGTTCGACACGTAATATGAGGTCGCACCAAATATGCTTATCCTTTTCGCCGTGGGGGGTTATAATGTGACAGTCAATCCCACTAGTCGTTGGTAAAAGGGTGGTAATGACTAGCTGCCTGCTCTCGCGTCTTATGCTGCGAAATTAGGGACGACCTTAGGTCGTCTTCATGTTATTGTCTTTTTCTTTTTATTCTCGTCTCCCAAAATCAACCTTTTGCACTTTAACACTTGACCTATCGCACTTTAACACTTGACTTATCGCACTTTAACAACGTTGTAAAACATTTACTGTCCTAAGAGAATTAGGATTTTTTGTATATCTTAGCCGTAATATTATGAATAATTACATAGAGAAGTAAAACCAATCATTCATAACGTGACGTTTCTCTTCGTGTGACTCTCGTATTTTTTATGAGTCATTAGCTTGAAAGTTGTGACCTTTGCCTTACTATGAGTTCTTAATAAACATTTGCATTAAACGTTAAATGGAATTAGACCTCTGTGGTTTAGCCGAAAGATTAAGGGATTATAGTACTAAAAATATTGGTTCGATACCCACTGTTAGCATAATACAGATAGTCCACTGTACGGTTTTGGACTTAATAACAAACAAATTATCAGAAAAAAACATCAGTACTCAACAAACACTTTTATCAGATAATAAACAGAACTAAATATATATCAAAAGAAATCAGAAAAGTACATCAGTACTCAACAAACACTTTTATCAAATATTAAACAGAACTAAATATATATCAGAAGAAATCAGAAAAGTACATTAGTACTTAACAAACACTTTTATCAAATATTAAACAGAACTAAATATATATCAGAAGAAATCAGAAAAGTACATTAGTACTTAACAAACACTTTTATCAGATATTAAACAGAAATGAAATATTTCTGAAGTAGCAAATTATACATTCGTGTTTTCAACACTATACGAACCCGAGGACATCCTGTTCAAGGAATAAAATCCATTGTTCTGTTTGGTATAGGGTGGGTTAGGTTATATTAGGTAATATAACTATAAAGACTGCGGAGAGGGACGAAGACAATATAAATAATAAACGCCATCATTAATGCACAATAGAACGAGTTTTTTTTATATTGTTTTGTTTCGTCGTTCTTATGGACGACCTTTCCTGGTACTTGTCACCACTATCTAATGAATACGATGAATGTTCGACCTTATGATCCAGCTGTCTCTGAGCATTTTTTTCCCAATTTGGAGTCTACAGACAAACTACTGTGTGTACGTGCACATATAAGAACAAGAAAAAACAAACAGAACCCGACAAAGAAATATGTGTCATTATTTTCAAATGGAATTTATGTATGTGTGTCTTTCATTCTGCTTATACGTTCATTCAAAGGAAAGGTTTTTCAGAGTTTATCCTCCGTAATAGATATTTTATTAATTTATTAATATTCAGTAAAATTCCTCTCCATGGTGACTTAGAAATAAATAGATCTGCTGTGTTCATCGCGGGAAGTCGAACCCCGAATTTTAGCGTTGTAAATGTGAAGGTTTGTAACACTAAAAATCGAGATTCCATACCCGAGACGGGCAGAGCAAATATAGCTCAAGTGTTTTTTTTTAAATTTATAATTCACACTCGTGCCTGACCATATATTTATAAATAAAATAAATGAATACCTCCCCAGTGGTTCAGTGGTAATTCTGTTGACTTACGGTCTTAAAAATGGGGTTTCGATACCGTGATGGGCAAAGCACATATGGTTCAGTTTGTAGCTTTGCGCTTAAAAATTAAAACCTTATCGGTACTCCTAACTGCCATCATTAGCACTGTTTTATACTGTAAGTGAATATATAAAAGTCAAACCGTTTACTATATAGCTGCTTGCAGTTTTAGCTTCTGTTGTTCAATAACAATAAATACCTCTCGTGCGTTGGTCATTTTAGTTTTGTTTATCTACTAGACCTTTTATGTAAATTCAACTGAAGCCTTTTTCTTTGTTTTAAATTGTCTTAAATTTATTACTTTCATCTGCCTCTACGTTTCAGAAGTTGAACTAATTGATATTTTCTTTTTAATAGTGCATACAACGAGAAGTGAGGTCTTGAAGCTTGGCTGAACGTTTAATGAGCGTTGAAATTATTTGTTGACTTCATTCAGCTAATGGACTCGGTTAGCCTATATGGCAGGATTATTTAAGATTTGAAGTTTACTTTCGTCAGAGTTTAGATCACATGTGCGTTGCTAACAGTGGAAACATATATATACGGAATTTATTCACTAAAGCTCGTACTTAGGCACACGAACCAAATTTTTCTCTAAGCTGCTGAGGTTATCGCTTATTATTTCATAACACTCCATCATATCTCCATTGCCAAGGTCTCAAGATATGATTTATCCATTCGTGCATGACAAATACCTATCAGCCTGAATATCAGTTTGTTTGCATCTAATCTCTAACATTTTCAAATTATTTTCATACCGAAGCTCTAAAGATGTGTCAAATAACAAACTTGACCTAGGTCAAAGGTCAATAACTTATTGAAATTTACTACTGTTATATTAACGATGAAAAATGAAAGAAATTAATATTTTGTATTATGTAGGACTTAGTGATGGTATATTATACTGATTTTGTATTATGTAGGACTTAGTGATGGTATATTATACTGATTTTGTATTACGTAGGACATAGTGATGGCATATTATACTGATTTTGTATTATGTAGGACTTAGTGATGGCATATTATACTGATTTTGTATTACGTAGGACTTAGTGATGGTATATTATACTGATTTTGTATTACGTAGGACTTAGTGATGGTATATTATACTGATTTTGTATTATGTAGGACTTAGTGATGGTATATTATACTGATTTTGTATTATGTAGGACTTAGTGACGGTATATTATACTGATTTTGTATTATGTAGGACTTAGTGATGGTATATTATACTGATTTTGTATTATGTAGGACTTAGTGATGGTATATTATACTGATTTTGTATTATGTAGGACTTAGTGATGGTATATTATACTGATTTTGTATTATGTAGGACTTAGTGATGGTATATTATACTGATTTCTCTTTAAGGACTATTTCGGTGATCCTTGTTTAAGGGTCATTATTTTCGTCTCTATTTTGAAGGTCTTTATTTCGATTCCTCTTAAAAGGTCATGTTATGTTTCTGCTTATTTATCGGTTATATCGGTCCATATTTGAAAATGATATTGTGTCGATCCCTGTTTACATATCTGATACTATCTATTTCATATCAGCGCTCACAAAATCTAACGCATAAAAAATAGTGAATTTTTTTTACAGTTTAGGTGTGTTCCTTCATAGGTGCATTACTGTCCCATAGTCAAAAATCAAGGGTACCAGTGACCTCAGTGAAATCACCCCTAGCGCTTTTATAATTGGTTAAGTTGCCTTATGAGAGCGCCAGCTGGTGATAAGGTACAAAAACAATGTTTCTTCTTTTATATTGTCGAGCTACAGTTCGTAAACAATGTGCAATGTAACTTTCCATCAAAAGGAAGGTTAAACTTTCAATTTTTAAACTTTTAGTAACGTCCTCTGGTTGCAGTTTCATAACTCTAGCTATGTTATTAGAAATAACAGGGAAAATTTCATTTAAAGTTTGCATAAGGTGTCGAAAGATAGATATTCACATTTCATTTCCAAATTTTGTGTTTGTTTTTACTCAGAGCAAAGCCACATCGGGCTCTCCAAGTTTTAGTGGCTATTCATTCAAGTGGAACTTATTTTTTCAGATGATCAGTTCTTCATCAGTTTCATTATTTCTTTAAAATTAATTTTTGTTTTTAATTGTTTGTTAATCGATAAACACAAAGCTGTAAAATTGGCTATCCATGCTGTCTGTGCTCACCACTGGTATCGAAACCTAATTTTTAGAGTTATGATCTTTCAGGCTTACCGTTGAGACTTAATTCTTGCAACAGACATTTGACACATAATCTTCACGTGTAATACGATTTGTTTAGAATCATCATGTGGGAGACTGGGACATACAAAATCTTAAATTTACCTCTTAAGATGAGACACTCTCAATTCTCGAAGGTTCTCAGGCAGAACGAGAACGTTTTCGTAAAATTCAAAGTTTTCCAAAATTCAGTCGAACTCCCAGGTTTTGTTATCTACAACTAATAAAATGTATCGAGTCTTATAAGAGAATAACCCTTCCGTAACTATTGAGAACAATGTAAAGTTCCAACTGACAAAAGGCATTCAGACAATTAGTCGGAACTGACGAATAGTTGCGTGACTAAATGCATTCTTCCTCGTTCAGCCACGTAGTATAATCAAAATAAAATTAAGATTCTGTTCATCTATCTATCTTGTTTTCTATCTATCTACCTGCTTATGAAATCACATAAAATAGAGCGGGAGATCTTGGTCAGATGTAGAACTGCTAACAACATAGACACAGAATCTCTCCAGAGGCTTGACAAAAAGCATAATTTTCTTTTTTCTTACCAACCAAATACCAAGATATTATACCACGTATGGAACTGTTTTAAGTTCGTTTTCATAGAGCTTGAATAGAAACGTAGTCTCAACTCTATTACGTCGTACAAATCTGATTTGTCCACAAACCTATTTGCATAAGGTTTGTTTTGTTTGTTTTGGAATTTCGCACAAAGCTACTCGAGGGCTATCTGTGCTAGCCGTCCCTAATTTAGCAGTGTAAGACTAGAGGGAAGGCAGCTAGTCATCACCACCCACCGCCAACTCTTGGGCTACTCTTTTACCAACGAATAGTGGCATTGACCGTCACATTATAACGCCCCCACGGCTGGGAGGGCGAGCATGTTTGGCGCGACGCGGGCGCGAACCCGCGGATTACGAGTCGCACGCCTTACGTGCTAGGCCATGCCGGGCCATTAAATAGAAAACAGCATTGCCTGTATTAGTTTTAAGTAGGGCGGGCATCTTTTAAAAAAAATTCTTTGTTTAGTTTCTCTACGTGTCAAGCTTCTGTGTAGATAGATACCTGTAGTTAAGTACAAAGTACAGTAAAGGGCTATCTGTGTTCTGCCCACCACGGGTATTAAAATCCAGTTTTGTACGTCCGCAGACCCTAAAGCTGAGAAATGTTAAAATGATCAGTTCTAATAAATTTCTTTATGATGTAATAGATAAACCTCTTAGGCTTAATCCAATGCAAGTTTTTTTCTTTTTTTACTGATGTAAGAGAGAAACACGAATAATTATGTTAAGTAGGGATAAAAGTCATATTAAATTTATTGGGATTAACACTAGTGGTGTAGTCTTCCCTAACTTTGAGTTACATATCCGAGGAATGACAGCTACACCTGTCACTGATGATACTTTGTTGGAGTCTTTAGAATCGAATTAAAAAATGTTGATTGCTTGTTGGTTGAACGACAAGCTGCATAATAGCCTTCATACGCTCTGTTTAGTAAGTTGAATTAAATGCTGGTTTTAACGTTATAAGTCTGTCAAACTTATCTCTGACCAAATAAGGGACCAATATTGACTGTCATAGCTGGTTGTTATTTCGAACCAGAAGTGAATCGTTAGGCCATATCCAGTTCTAGGTTACTGATGAGTAGAAAACAGCTGATCTGAAACTGCAAATAAGGCCTATGAGAAAACTAGATAATTAAAAGATTAAAACTGTTAATTTGTGCTTGAAGTAAAATCTTAGAACAAAGTCAAAAAGTAGATTTGAAGCTACGTTCAAAGAAAAATAGAAGGTAAATCAGAGGTGAAACATCAATATGTTATTAATATTCAACAAAAACTTGGTGGACGTGTTTGATTTGAAAAAATAATTAATATATTGTATGTCCCTCGTTTGCTTTAACAACTGTAGACAGTCTTTCAGATATTGTTGTAACATACAAGTGTATTTCGGGATTTTACTCCAAATGTCTCTAATAAACTCCCATTACGGTTTTTTGAGAAGCAACTTTCGATTTCCGAAATTTTTGATCTATCAAATTCCAGATATGCTTAATTTGGTTGAGATTGGGGTTCTATGCGAACCATTGTATCATTTGAATGACTCCAGCAGCTTTCTTCTGAGGTAAGTAATTTTTACTTTTGTTGGATAAGTGCTTGTGGCTATTAACTTCTTGACAGTAGAATCCTTTACCATTAATAAATACACAAGTCACTGGGTATACCATAACGGAACAGTATCTGATGGTGCTTGCGCTGGTCCACCTTCCATCTGCTTTGCAAATATCTCCTGTCGCCTCTGCAGAAGAAGATCCCCCAAACCACCACACTGAGGAATGTATATTTCACTTTTCTTCCGCTAGGCGAACAACCAACACTTTGAACCAGATATTTAAAACTTAGACTCATCCGTCCACAACACACCTTTCCAATCATCAGCAGTCCAGTTTTCCTACTTTTTTCAGCCAATTTAATTCTCTTGACAATAAACGAAGATATTTAACATCAGTATAACTGAGTTGAGATGTTCCACCTCTTCCTTTCATATTTACAAACTTACCTATCATGACATAGGTTATACTTGACAATGTTTACGGAGCATTTCAAGTATTCAACAATTAGTCAGAGAATGCAACTAGCATCACATAAAACTTTACTCTACTGACAATTATCTAAGGTTTCTTTGGGCTGTGGCATGACAATAATACTTAATATATAGTGTTAAACACTAGCTTTAATTAAGATTTGTTTGTGAAGTGCTATTAAGTTGATTTATTCTACCATATACCGGTACCATATGGTAGTTTTTTTTGCCAGAAATGAAATAGAAACCATATAACCTAAGCATTCTCGAAAGGTGTACCATTGTTTTTCAGGGCAAACTAGCTTCTTTCTACATATTTAAAACACAACATGGTGTACCACGATAGTTATTTCAGACCTTAACCTGTTCAGTGCCGTAGACGAGATAACTCGTCCAAGCCGTTCTCAATAATATCGAATTTCAGCGCTAGATATCAGAACCATACATGCATTTGAACTACTTATATATTATTTCACTTTCGATCCTCCAAAATGGCGTCACGAAAAAGGTTACAAAATGAAGAAGCATTAGAGTTGTATTTTGAACTCGGTTCGGAATTGCCGTAGCAGCTGAAATACTTGGTAGTCAA
This sequence comes from Tachypleus tridentatus, assembly GCF_004210375.1. Classification (NCBI taxonomy): domain Eukaryota; kingdom Metazoa; phylum Arthropoda; class Merostomata; order Xiphosura; family Limulidae; genus Tachypleus; species Tachypleus tridentatus. Next base: position 162,154,779 of record NC_134833.1, on the reverse strand, counting down.
CAGGTTAAATTTGATCAGTATGTCCATTCAAACAGAACCATTATGAAATGCCCATGGTACAAGTATGGAAGAGTATTGATGAACGATAAGTGTTCTCATCCTGGCTCATTCAGTTGTCAGTGAAGTATTACCATAGTGTTGAAACATTCAGATTCTCTAGTGGCCTGGAAGAAGTAGTCCCATATAATGGAAGGAATTATAAAGTATTCTCTTGTCCTAACACTTTTGCACTGTTCTGTAAGTTATGTGCGGGGGCATGTTGGTAGTTAGTGTATGAGTCTATAAGTCTGATGGTCAGTGTTTCGCGTTTCTTTACTTCTGAAACGTTCACTACTCTTCAAAAAAAGTAGTTATAGCGGAGTGATTCAGAGAAGAGTGATCGTGGATGGCGTTAACTGGTTACTTTGTTCCAGTCTATTAGTTGAAAATCAGAGACGTTTAGTCAAGATAAAAATGTAGCTTTGTGCGAATTTCTAAAGCAAACAAACTATAAAAGTTGCATGCGAAATTTTAAAAGAATGAAAAAGAACTTTATAACCATTATGACTTTTTTTTCCCAGTTTCAACTAATGCTTATCGGCAAGAAGCGCCCTCTGTTGCTCTAAAAGATGTCACATAATCTGAATAAAAGGAAAATTGGAATTATTAGCGAAGTAGGCACAAAAGAGCTATAATTTTCTGCTGAACTGGAATATGCATCAATATGCTACATTCAAGTAATGTTTCGTCATTGACAACTAACATTTCTTACTTAGAGATAATTAGTTAATTAAATTATATTAAAAACGACTTCTCTATTGTTAGCATTTTTATGAATGTTAGCAAACCACTTTAAATAAACCACAGCATATAAGTTAAGCCTCTGAATTAGCTGGTTAAATTCCAGTATAATATGTTGTTAAGGCTAAAAAATGGTAGGTGGGCTAAGCCTAAAAAATAATTCAGCTAAACTTCAATCAAAGTTAAGCCTAAATTTACGTAGATTAAACCTAAAATTTCTTGACGTATGTATGACGTAATTGTCACCAGTGAAAAAGCAACTGAAGTGAAAATCACTAAAAACTATGAATATTCCACATTTGTAAAATACTTTACTGTTGTTGTTTTAACTTTACAAATGTCGACCAGATAAAGTATGATTAGGCCTATGCTTTCAAACTTGGGTCATGAAGTGGAATGCAGGGAAAAAAGTCATAGTAAAAAACATTTACAGAAAAAAGTTACATTTTATTTAAATACCACGAAAGTAATAAAACAAAAAAAAATTAAATCAGCTATTTACTTACAATAATGACTTTTACACACTGACAACACAAATTATGTCAAAGTGTAGGAGTAATGTATTGTCAGTTGATAACTGATGTAAAATATTTTTGTAACATTGCGTTAATTATTTAATTATCTGCTCTAGCCGTCCCTAATTTAGCAGTGTAAGACTAGAGGGAAGGAAGCTAGTTATCACCCTATTTTCGAAACTCCCTATTTAGTGTCATAACCATGTAACGTTACCACCGAGCCACTACAATATGGCAGTTATATAGAGAAGCAGGTTTCATTAAAGGTCTAAGTAATGTTTATTATCATTCAAGTTACTTAAAACAGTCTTTAACGTAACGTAAGTGTAGTCCTATAACTAACTCTCCCAGCTCTTTAGTTCAGCCACAGTACGCAAAGACCAAAATTATTCACATGAAACTTCGTCTTTGTGTTTGGGGTATGAGGCTGTTTTAAGTTTAAGTTTTGACAGATAAAATATTGTCGTGGCTGAAGATGTGATTTGATTTTTATCTTCACGTTAAATGTTTATAACCCAATTCCTTTTATGAAAAAAACAACAACAAAAAAACATTTGTCAGAATTTTAATGTAAATCTGATGGTATCTCTAAGCTCCGAAAGATGGCTCTGTTTGATAAAAGACCTATAAAGTGTATTCAAATATTATTATTTTGTGTTTGGTTTTCGTAAATAAATAATCTTAATGCTACAATATTATCACAGTGTTTCTAAAGCAGGCCCCATTTTGTTATAATATTCCGTTTGTTGACGTGACATTGTTTTTATGTCTTTGTTAGAAACGAGTCAAGTGACAACAAAAGAAGACAACTTAGTAACGACCTTCAGAACAGGTAAAGGTCACAGCAAACAATCCTTGCTACACTGTATGGAGTAACTTAACATTATTTAAGGTCTTAGTTCGACATTGTTATTGTAAATATCAGTTGTTTAGAGCTCTTTGATTTAGAAGTTGAAATAACAAAATTACAGGCGATATAATCAGAGATGTCAATTTCTTTGTGTATGCAGAGGACGAAAACCCGAAACAAACTCTTTGTAGGGAGTTCATTCGTCGTCCGCTTTTCAAATAACGTTCGTTATTACGTTCGTTTCTCAGACTTTGTATTGTTATATTTGTCACCTTCTTTGCTTTGTATTTTCTCAAGCTGATAAACAAACAATAAATCATAAAATCTATTAATTCAAAGCTGAAAAGCATTTCTCAGAATGGGAAAACATTGAATAGATTTTTCACTAAAGGAATGCGTTTATTATACAAAAGCTGGAAAAACGAAAACGGTTCAAACTTTAGCGACCTCTTTCGGTGTAGTGTTAAAATACGCAGGTAGCCATTACTTATATTTAATTACCATTAATTTCTGATCAAAGCAATCAACCTACACAGATTAGAACTAGACACCAACACAATACTGTTTTTGAAATGAATTTCGCGCAAAATTAGCCGTCCCAAATTTAGCACTGTAAGACGAGAGGGAAGGCAGCTAGTCATCACCACCCACCGCCAACTCTTGGACTACTTTTTTACCTACGAATAGTGGGATTGATCAAAACAATATAACGCCTCACAATTGAAATGTCGTGAATGTTTAGCGCGACGAGGAATCGAACCCGTGACTATAAGATTACGAGTCGAACGCCTTAACCCACCTGGGCGTAGTACAATAATGAATGCGGCATTAGTGAGGTTTCAGATACAATAATATCTCACGAGATTTGCCCCAATTAGATAAGCCCTAGTTTTATAATGTAAGCTAACAATGTAAAACAGTCATGCATGTATTACACAGATTGATCACGACTGTTAGTAAAACTAACATTGTTGTTTGCTACATATTGTAACTGATTTCTCTGCCCCTTTAAATATAACACACACCACAGTCTGTACGTAAAATGACGGGTTAATGGACTGGATGGGTGGATGTGTAGTGACAAAACCACATGTAATGAAACCTTTGAAAATTCTTCACTAGGTGAGAAAACATTTAAATTTTCTTCCATTAGTGAATTTAAGCATATTAATCTATACTAAAATATGAGCTGTATTTCAGACATGTCTGTAGTAATATTAGTTCAGTAATATATACACAAAGCTGTATCACAGACATGTCTGTAGTAATATTAGTTTAGTAATATATACACAAAGCTGTATTACAGACACGTCTGTAGTAATATTAGTTCAGTAATATATACACAAAGCTGTATTACAGACATGTCTGTAGTAATATTAGTTTAGTAATATATACACAAAGCTGTATTACAGACACGTCTGTAGTAATATTACTTCAGTAATATATACACAAAGCTGTATTTCAGACACGTCTCTAGTAATATTAGTTCAGTAACATGTACACAAAGCTGTATTTCAGACATGTCTGTAGTAATATTAGTTTAGTAATATATACACAAAGCTGTATTTCAGTCATGTCTGGAGTAATATTAGTTTAGTAATATATACACAAAGCTGTATTTCAGACATGTCTCTAGTAATATTAATTTAGTAATATGTACACAAAGCTGTATTTCAGACATGTCTGGAGTAATATTAGTTTAGTAATATGTACACAAAGCTGTATTTCAGACATGTCTGTAGTAATATTAGTTTGGTAATATATACACAAAGCTGTATTACAGACACGTCTGTAGTAATATTAGTTCAGTAATATATACACAAAGCTGTATTTCAGACACGTCTGTAGTAATATTAGTTCAGTAACATGTACACAAAGCTGTATTTCAGACATGTCTGTAGTAATATTAGTTCAGTAATATATACACAAAGCTGTATTTTAGACATGTCTGTTGTAATATTAGTTCAGTAATATGTACAGAATATGTGGCAAAGAAACAGTAATAATTTGTTAACGTATCGATTTATTAAACCATATACTCTGTTTTAAAACAGAAAACGGTGCCTTTAACCCTAAATACGTCAGTTACAAACAAAATCAAAAGTATGGAAAATAACTAGACCCGGCATAGTCAGTTGGATTAAGACGTTGGACTCGTAATCCGAAGTTTGCGGGTTCGCGCCCGCGTCGCGCCAAACATGCTTGCCCTCCCAGCCGTGGGGGCGTTATAATGATACGGTCAATCCCACTATTCGTAGGTAAAAGAGTAGCCCAAGAGTTGGCGGTGGGTAGTGATGACTACCTGCCTTCCCTCTTGTCTTAAACTGCTAAAGTAGGAACCGCTAGCGAAGATAGCCCTCGTGTAGCTTTGCGCGAAATTCAAAACAAACCAACAACAAAACACAATTCTGAGTGACTTTGCTCCAGATACCAGCGCGACAAAAACAGAATGTAACACCTACAAACATTTGAATTTAGATTAGAAACAAAAAAACAAACAGATGTATAATCCAGGGGTTATGAAACATATAGCAACACCAACATCACTGACATTAACCGATATCGTAATCCAGATGTCGCATGTACAATTAAAAATTAATGTATCATCAGTTCAGTTGAGATGCCAGGTAACAATCCTAGCGTTGCGCAGACAACAAACTGACCCAGATGTGGAGGCTGGTATTTCACAGGAGGTAAAAGAAGTTCCTTTACTGATGTGACCAGTGATCTTCTGGTACCACAGTGCAGACTTTCCATGGTTGTTGCTTTTGGCTTACTAGCACAGAGTGGGTCGATATGGTGCCGGTCCGGCATGGCCAAGCGTGTTAAGGCGTGCGACTCGTATTCAGAGGGTCGCGGATTCGCATCCCGGTGATGCCAAACATGCTCGCCCTTTCAGCCGTGGTGGCGTTATAATGTGAATGTGATGGTCAATCCCACTATTCGTTGGTAAAAGAGTAGCCCAAGAGTTGGCGGTGGGTGGTAATGACTAGCTGCTTTCCCTCTAGTCTTACACTGCTAAATTAGGGACGGCTAGCACAGATAGCCCTCGAGTAGCTTTGTGCGAAATTCCAAAAACAAAACAAACAAACGATATGGTGCCAGTGAAGTTGTGCCGAATGTGGAAAAGGGGCGTCTCGTGCGAGTTTGTCAGCTTTCTTGTCCAGCTTTACCTCTCAATGGACAGACACCAATGTAGTCACTTTACTTTTACCATCCACCTGGAGTGGATATTTCTCTGAATTTTATAGTGTAATTCCTACGTCAGTTGATTTGTAATGTCAACTTCCAGGTCGTTCCACTGAGAGCTCTTGTTTCCATCCTTGTGGTACTTGTGGAACAGTAGTACCAGTTACCAGAGAGCTCAGTTAAATTCATTATTCAGACGTCAATTGAAGAGAAGGAACATATGGTACCACCAGTACCAGTACGATTAACCACCTTATATGATTTGGTCATATGATAACGAGGATAGTTACTTCTGTAACTATGACTTTATCACCTAGTTATGTATGGTTACTTCTGTAACTATGACTTTATCACCTAGTTATGTATGGTTACTTCTGTAACTATGACTTTATCACCTAGTTATGTATGGTTACTTCTGTAACTTTACCACCTAGTTATGTATGGTTACTTCTGTAACTTTACCACCTAGTTATGTATGCCTTCTTCTGTAACTATGACTTTATCACCTAGTTATGTATGCCTTCTTCTGTAACTATGACTTTATCACCTAGTTATGTATGCCTTCTTCTGTAACTATGACTTTATCACCTAGTTATGTATGGTTACTTCTGTAACTTTACCACCTAGTTATGTATGGTTACTTCTGTAACTTTACCACCTAGTTATGTATGGTTACTTCTGTAACTTTACCACCTAGTTATGTATGGTTACTTCTGTAACTTTACCACCTAGTTATGTATGCCTTCTTCTGTAACTATGACTTTATCACCTAGTTATGTATGGTTACTTCTGTAACTTTACCACCTAGTTATGTATGGTTACTTCTGTAACTATGACTTTACCACCTAGTTATGTATGGCTTCTTCTGTAACTATGACTTTATCACCTAGTTATGTATGGCTTCTTCTGTAACTATGACTTTATCACCTAGTTATGTATGGCTTCTTCTGTAACTATGACTTTACCACCTAGTTATGTATGCCTTCTTCTGTAACTATGACTTTATCACCTAGTTATGTATGGTTACTTCTGTAACTTTACCACCTAGTTATGTATGGTTACTTCTGTAACTATGACTTTACCACCTAGTTATGTATGGCTTCTTCTGTAACTATGACTTTACCACCTAGTTATGTATGCCTTCTTCTGTAACTATGACTTTATCACCTAGTTATGTATGGTTACTTCTGTAACTTTACCACCTAGTTATGTATGGTTACTTCTGTAACTATGACTTTACCACCTAGTTATGTATGCCTTCTTCTGTAACTATGACTTTACCACCTAGTTATGTATGGCTTCTTCTGTAACTATGACTTTATCACCTAGTTATGTATGGTTACTTCTGTAACTATGACTTTATCACCTAGTTATGTATGGTTACTCCTGTAACTTTACCACGTAGTTATGTATGGTTACTTCTGTAACTTTACCACCTAGTTATGTATGGTTACTTCTGTAACTTTACCACCTAGTTATGTATGCCTTCTTCTGTAACTATGACTTTATCACCTAGTTATGTATGGTTACTTCTGTAACTTTACCACCTAGTTATGTATGGTTACTTCTGTAACTATGACTTTACCACCTAGTTATGTATGGCTTCTTCTGTAACTATGACTTTATCACCTAGTTATGTATGGTTACTTCTGTAACTTTACCACCTAGTTATGTATGGTTACTTCTGTAACTATGACTTTATCACCTAGTTATGTATGGTTACTTCTGTAACTATGACTTTACCACCTAGTTATTTATGCGTTCTTCTGTAACTATGACTTTATCACCTAGTTATGTATGGTTACTTCTGTAACTTTACCACCTAGTTATGTATGGTTACTTCTGTAACTATGACTTTACCACCTAGTTATGTATGCCTTCTTCTGTAACTATGACTTTACCACCTAGTTATGTATGGCTTCTTCTGTAACTATGACTTTATCACCTAGTTATGTATGGTTACTTCTGTAACTATGACTTTACCACCCTAGTTATGTATGGCTTCTTCTGTAACTATGACTTTATCACCTAGTTATGTAATGATGTGTATGGTTACTTCTGTAACTATGACGTCATCACCTAGTTATGTAATAATATGTGTGGCTTCTTCTGTAACTGTGACTTTGTCATCAGGTATATAGCAACGTGAATGACCACTTTTGTAACTATAAGTTTCTAACTTTTGTCGTATATCAGTGTACAGATATATCAAGGTAAGCAGTATCATGTGTTTGTAATGTTAGGTTTACTGGCTTAATATTTTCGGTTGCGTAATAAGCGGTATAGTTTCTCGCATCTCATTCCCTGTTATACCTTATTTCCAAATATTTGACTTTTTCTTCCTGGATAACCGGTGTTCGGGTGAGTTGACATGTGAATGTTGACGTTGTAGCAAAGTTTTCATGCACTGTTTCTACTGACTTGGCTTGTAACGTGTCGGTCATCTGACGGTCCTTTGTTTATCTTCTAACGTGTCGGTCATCTGACGGTCCTTTGTTTATCTTCTAACGTGTCGGTCATCTGACGGTCCTTTGTTTATCTTCTAACGTGTCGGTCATCTGACGGTCCTTTGTTTATCTTCTAACGTGTCGGTCATCTGACGGTCCTTTGTTTATCTTCTAACGTGTCGGTCATCTGACGGTCCTTTGTTTATCTTCTAACGTGTCGGTCATCTGACGGTCCTTTGTTTATCCAGTAGCTGACGCTTCATCTTGTTCCAGAGTGGAAGTTATTAAACTAGGGGTTACACATCGACGTTCTCTGTTGAGTACAACATCACTGCTCTTGTTTTGTATATTGGAAGTGAAGGAGTGAGGTCTGAAAGAAACACAGAAAAACTTGTTCCGTCACGAAAGGGCAAATCTAACGCCCACGGCGTTTGAAAGGGTTAATAAGTTGATGTGTGAACATTGTGTAAGTTAATATATGCACACTGTTTAAGTTAATGTGTAAACATTGTTTAAGCTAATGTGTTATATTGTACGATATAATTCAAACCATTTAACTTGGAGTGCTAAGATACCAAATGTTTTATTTCCCTCACCAGTGATAACATTATCCTGAAAGACAAGACATTTAGCAGGGATTATACTTCTATTTTACAGAGTGAATTTATAGTTTACAAACCAGCTGTTTTTCTGACACTGTCAACATATTCGTCCAACAAAGCATTTATTTAATGGACGTTAAAAAAGGCCCCTTGAACAATCTACTGTATTTTGGAATTGTGTCAGGCAAAAATGACTCGTCTATCTGAGTGACCATATAAATATGCAATGCCTTAGTAACTGCTAAGACTAACCATTTCGTTAACTCTAACCACAATGTCGTACCACATACATAGCAATATTACTCTAAAGCACAAAAAACGTACAGTAACAATTGGACGTTGCACTTTGAATAGTCCCGAATTGTCATTATCGAAGACAACAAGATATCTCACGAAAATAGTTCAGGGTAATATAAAATAGGTATGGTCTGTTGCTCCGATAGATGTCACTAGTGCTTGCCCATCGTTCAGACACATAACTGCTTCTCTGTGTTTGGTTGAATTACTATAGGATAATGGATTTTGGATTCTCTTTTGGTGCATCAGTGAAATTAACAAACTTATTAAAATGAGATAAAATAAAATAAAAAATACAATTTAATATTCAGTGAAATGAAGCCAATTGTTTGGATAAGATTCAGCGATTTGGTTATTTTTTGAATTTCGCACAAAGCTACTCGAGGGCTATCTGCGCTTTCCGTCCCTACTTTAGCAGTGTAAGACTAGAAGGAAGGTAGCTAGTCATCACCAGCACCGCCATCTCTTGGGGTATTCTTTTATTAACGAATAGCGGATTGACTATGACATTATAACGCCCTCACAGTTGTAAGGGCAATTATTTTTGGTGTGATAGGAATTCGAACACGTAACTCTCAGATTACGAGTTGAACGCCCTAACCACTTGGCCATACGGACCCAAGATTTATTGAAATAAAACAAACTGTTTAAATTAGATTCAGTGCAATGAAACATTTGCACTTAAAGAAGATTATAATTGTTAAGAATCATGGCAGGGAATAAACTGTGTTTCACAAACACCACCATGACCTTTATACGTATCTCACCTTGTAATTGTTTGTTTCATGAATTTCGCACAAAGCTGCTTGAATGCTGTCTGCATGTGCTGTTCCAATTATAAAAGTGATAGACTAAATGTTAAGCAGCTAGCCAACACCACCCACCACCAGCTTTTGGACTACTCTTTTACCAACGGAAGGTACTACTGACCGTCACGTTAAGACACTCTCATGGCTGAGTTTTAGATATTTCACCAATGAAGTGACCAATACACACCATTTTTTGAGTTGTAGGTATCTCACCAATGAAGTGACCAATACACACCATTTTTTAATTGTAGATATCTCACCAATGAAGTGACCAATACACACCATTTTTTGAGTTGTAGATATCTCACCAATAAAGTGACCAATACACACCATTTTTAAGTTGTAGAAATCTCACCAATGAAGTGACCAATACACACCATTTTTTAATTGTAGATATCTCACCAATGAAGTGACCAATACACACCATTTTTAATTGTAGATATCTCACCAATGAAGTGACCAATACACACCATTTTTTGAGTTATAAATATCTCACCAATAAAGTGACCAATACACACCATTTTTTGAGTTGTAGAAATCTCACCAATGAAGTGACCAATACACACCATTTTTTAATTGTAGATATCTCACCAATGAAGTGACCAATACACACCATTTTTTAATTGTAGATATCTCACCAATGAAGTGACCAATACACACCATTTTTTGAGTTGTAGATATCTCACCAATGAAGTGACCAATACACACCATTTTTTGAGTTGTAGAAATTTCACCAATGAAGTGACCAATACACACCATTTTTTAATTGTAGATATCTCACCAATGAAGTGACCAATACACACCATTTTTTGAGTTGTAGATATCTCACCAATAAAGTGACCAATACCCACCATTTTTTGAGTTGTAGGTATCTCACCAATGAAGTGACCAATACACAACATTTTTTGAGTTGTAGAAATCTCACCAATGAAGTGACCAATACACACCACTTTTTTAATTGTAGATATCTCACCAATGAAGTGACCAATACACACCATTTTTAAGTTGTAGAAATCTCACCAATGAAGTGACCAATACACAACATTTTTTGAGTTGTAGAAATCTCACCAATGAAGTGACCAATACACACCACTTTTTTAATTGTAGATATCTCACCAATGAAGTGACCAATACACACCATTTTAAGTTGTAGAAATCTCACCAATGAAGTGACCAATACACACCATTTTTTGAGTTGTAGAAATCTCACCAATGAAGTGACCAATACACACCATTTTTTGAGTTGTAGATATCTCACCAATGAAGTGACCAATACACACCATTTTTTGAGTTGTAGGTATCTCACCAATGAAGTGACCAATACACACCATTTTTTGAGTTGTAGGTATCTCACCATCTAAGTGACCAATAAACATCAGTTTTGTTGCTGTTGTAAGTATCTAACCATATAAGCAACCGATAAATACCAGTTTTTGAGTCGTAGATATCTCGTCATATAAGTGGCCAATAATTACATAATTGTTTAAGTTAATATGCGAATACTGTTACCTTATTGTGTGACAAAAACTTATTGAGACAACTCACCGACTAAATGAGTATAATAAGAAAAGACAACAAATGTCTAGTTTATATTCTGATATTCAAGGACGGCTTCATGAGTCTCTATATTTATTGTTAGCGAACTAATCCAGAGATACGTTACTATCCTTAGATGCTTTGAGTTATCCATGTCTTGCTTAAAATGTTTTCCAAATAATAACTATTGACGATTTTGTAGTGTGTGAAAACGCTGGCTCATGCTAAGTGCAGGTGTATCTTAAATATCTAGAAGTTGTAAAAGGTAAAAATCGAACCTTTCTTATCCACTAACTCCTTTCGTTGCATGAAAAATTGAATCACCTCACAATGGTGTTGCCTCATTGGGTATTTGAATTTCTTATATGGCCCGCTGCTGCCATCTATTAATGAAGATTTAAAACAATATTTCCTTCTTTTATTTTTTTACTGTTGTTTCTTCTACACGTAACAACGAGCTTAATATGCTGAAAACTTAGAAAATGTCTGAAATATATATATACAACTTAAAAATAAGTTTCAATTTTAGTACAAATAGTTTTGTGGAGTTTCCGGGCAAATTATTAGTCCGGGCTTTTATTCTGTTTGTAGTATAACGTTTCTCCAGATACGATCATAACAGATAAATATTAGAATAAAAATACTTACAAACACCTTTTTAAAATTAAACGACAAAAAAATGTAGTTTTGTGGAATTGTATTAATATTTCAAGAATTAAAATATTGTAGAAATGTTTCTCTAAACGACCTTCACCGAAGATCGTGTGTTTCGAACGTAGATTTTAGTTTATATTTTTAACAGTTGTTGTTTATCCACATATTTTTGAACTCGCTATAAGTGCTATTGTTTGTCAGTTGTGAGGCCGCTAAATGGTATTATTGTCCATATTACTGTGGGCTGGCATGGCCAGGTGGTTATGGTGTTCGACTAGCAATCGTGGGTTCGAATCCCGTTATACCAAACATACTGACGCTCCCAGATGTGGGGGCGACATAATAGTACGGTAAAATCCCACTGTTTGTTGGTAAAAGATTAACTTAGGTGCTGGTGGTGGGTGGTGATGACTGGCTGTCTTCCCTTTAGTCCTACACTGTCAAATTAGGGACGGCTAGCGCAGATAGCCCTTATTAGCTTTGCGTGAAATTCAAAACGAACAAACCTTAAACTGCGGCCCACAGTGGTACAGCAGTATGTTTATGGATTCACAACCCTATAAACAGGGTTTCGATACCTGTTGTAGGCTAAGCACAGAAAGCCCACTGTACGACTTTGTGTTGAATTCATGAACAATAATAAACAATAACTGTAATCCATCTCCACTGCTTAAGGGATAAGGTCAAATGATTATAACGATATAATTCAGGGTTTGATACCTGAGATGTTCACGGAGGTGATAACCTATAACACAGCTTTGTGGTGCAAAAAATAACAAACCGTGGTAAATTTACGTTAGGAAAATTACTTATGGTGTTCAAATTTTATCATACCTTACATATTTCAAATTAACGATTTATTGCAGCGCAGATTGTTTAAATAATTCTTGATGACAAGAAACCCACTTGAAATAAAAATGTATCTCAGCACGGCTGATATGAGTGTTTCGACCTTCCTAGGTCATCTTCAAGTCAACAAAGATTTAATGTTGTTCTCTGCTTATTAATAAAAGTGTTGATACCCGTTCCAGCCGTTCTGAGATGCAGATTGTTGAAGGTCACCCCGGTGGTATAGCGAAGACGACATGGACTTACAACACTAAAATACTGAGTTTGATTCCTCAAGATATACGCAGCAGATACCCTACATATTTCAAATTAACGTGGCGATTTATTGCAGCGCAGATTGTTTAAATAATTCTTGATGACGAGAAAACCCACTTGCAAAGAAAAATATATATGTAAAAACGGCTAACTGTTCGCTCCTCTAAATAGAGTTTTCTCTATCCATACCAGCCGTTTTTACATATATATAGATAGCTAAATGTTTCTTTGTTCTAAAATAACAAACTGACCAACTAGTTTGTTTAGGTTTGTTGTTTTTAAACATAGAGATCCTTATTTAAGATGTAAAATTAAACACCCAGTTGTACAGGTTTCCCGGAGTACTAAGTCACATGGTTCACGGACGCCATTTCGTTTTAGGGCTTTTCCTAAACATCCCAACTGAATGTACGTAAACAGATTCTGTAAACCTAATATACCAACCTCCCCACTTTTTACTTTTGTCAAAATGACTGGTTTTTGGACATGGGGCTACACAAACCAATCAGAAAAAGGGATTAAAATGTACTCATTTTCTTGAGACGTTACAAGAAAGAAAATTTGGAAAGCCAAAATGAAACGTTTTCAATAATAATCATAGGCGTTTTCCATGCTGAAACTTCCATCAGGAACTGATGCTGAACTTCTACGGATTATAAAGATGACACACTGTTAATGGATAGGATGCTAGTGTAACCCACGTTAACCGGAAGTCGTCAGTTGATATCCATCATACAACTGGATAGAGTGTTTAAAGACATATCAAAACGATGAGAGCTAGTCTCGAACTCTTAACCATCCGAAAACCTCGAAGCCACTGAGCCACACTGTGGCTGTTTAGTGTGGTTATACCAACACATCTTGTGTCCACTCATGTCTAACGTAGCTGTAGTTTAGTGACAACATTCTCCGATGTTAATGATTTTTTTCTTTAAATTTTATTTTTCCCCACAGACAACAACAAACCTACAACAAGAATGTTCTTAATCCAAACAAACAGATTTTGTTTGTTGGTTATTGTCATCAAATCAAGGTATTAAATGTCAGAAGTATAAATACAGATTGGGGTGAAGATGTGTCCTGAAAAAGGGTGGACTCGAAACTAATCTATTCTTTGATATAGAGAACTCATGTGTAGAAACTTCCTGGGTGAATATCATGATCTACCCATTCTATACCAGAATAGTGTACGGAACTGTTTATTATTGTTCAGGCAGCCCAAAACATAAATTGGCTCCAGAGACGGTTGGCCAGTGACGGTAGTGCACGTTTAAGACAAGAACAACAACAAAATTGTTGTAATATATGTATAGAAAATCAAGTAACGTTACACTGCAATACACGTAAAAAATGTATATCCTATATCTGCCCTCAATTTCGCTCAAAATAAACCGTTTTTTTCACCAATAAGCTGAAAGACTCCCACATACATGTAACGTGACGCACGCTCTCACGGTGAAAGGAAAAAAAAAGAACAGAGAAAAGTCACATTTTATTTAAAGTAATAAAACACAAAATATCATAACTTTTGTGTCAAATAAAGACGTAGGAAACGGCATAAGGTTTTATACATCAGTTCTTGTAAATGTGTAAGTGTTCGTGTTTCTACTGTAGTTTCTTCCTGGATTCTCTGGCACATTTCTTAGTAGTTCTGGTCTATTCGCAATTCTCTGTAAACGCAGCTTGAGATTATACGCAGTGCTGGCGCCATCTAGAAATTTTATATAAAGTTTTTAATGACGGTCTGTTTTATAATATCGCTTGTAGTATGGTTGTACCAACAAATGTAAGGCTTTATACCTGCTCGTTTGTATTATGATTTTCTTACATTACGTAACAAAAATACCGTAAGTTTAGTGATAAAACGTTAATTATAAATATTGTTATTTTACTTCACTTTATTACCTCATGAAATGACGTTTTCTATATGATATAATTCAATTCTATGAGTAGTTTTAATGCTCTGTTAGGCCAAGGAGAGTTGGGTGTTCGAATCGCCATCACACCAAACATTCTCGCCCTTTTAGCGTTGTTACAAAATGATGTATTCGTTAGTAAAAGAGTAGAGGAAAGGCATCTAGTCATCACACCGACCGCCAATTTTGGGGCTACTAATTTACTAGCGCAGATAATCCTTGTTTGGCTTTGCGCGAGATTCAAAAAGAACGAACATAAACGGAAGTTCTGTATTCATGTGTGCTGCTATCTGTTGAAGGAATATCTAAACTAAGAATTTACGTTATTACGTTCATGTTAAATCACTACTTCAAACATACAAAAATACCAAATTCACACTGAATATAGGATGAAGTTCTATAACAAAGGCATTACTACCTCACTTGTTTTCTTCTACATTTATAAGTATTTTTTTATATTGCTAAACAGTGTTTTAACTTTTTTCACATTGTAGTTATTGGTTTACAAAGCTGCGCTATTTTAATTTTGTCTATTTCTCTTGTTTACCATATCTTATGTCGTGAGATTATAAAATATAGAAGTACATCAAAATATTAAGAGACGGTCACTATAATATTGTTGTGACTTATTTCTATAAAGATAGATAGAGTGATGTAACACAGTATTTAACACATTGTGTTAATGTGTAACAGATGAAACATATTTATATTTGTTTACGGCAACTCATAGAGAACAAATTATTTGTCAAGTAACGGTTATTTGACTGATAAAGAATGGTCAGTATACGGGTCAAAATGAATAGAAAAGAATACAAGAAATCCACACTGGATATAGTGAAGGTGTTAAACTTGGTACTTATAATTCATCTATATTTCAGTTTCGTAATTTGTAATTATCAAATGTTGTCATTCTGTCGACCTGACTGAGGAAATTAACCATGGATAAAGTTGAAGAACATTGACCAAGTTGTAAGACGATAGATGACACTGTTATTTATTTACATGTCTAAACAATTACACCTTCATGAAGTTAGACTGTGCATAGACATTGGTTGTTATAGTTATAAAGTTATATTTAAATGACAAATATATAAGTTCTAAATGGAAAAGAGGAAGTAATTTCTTAGAAGAAAATAATTTCCTATTTCACCATCAAATACTGAGAATTTCATGAGTGTACATGTAGCTTTCTGTTATTGTATGTAAAGTGTACAAACATATGAATTTATTATACGAACTGTTAGGTTTAATGACAAACAAAATATGTTCATCATTGTTAAAGTATGATGAATATACATATTGTTATAAAGTAGGTTATGATATACAGTAAACATGTTAGATTTATAAAATGTTAAATAAAATATTTGTTTTTTATTGTTTTTTCCCGTAAGAAAGAATAACTTGAAATATTCTGTAGATAATTTGTAAATATTATTTTACGAATTTCGTTTATTTTTAAAATCTTCAAAGGTAGAACGTAAGTATATTATATTTAATAACTCCTGGATAAAGTGTCTTTCACTAGAGTATTCATCAGAACCTGATAAATGTTAGTAATTTATTAAATACAGATTAAAAAAGATTTATAATTACTTTTTACAATATTGATTTGAATTATAACTTTATATATTTATCACGAACTCACGTGGTACAATAAAGATGAATTTAACTAAGATAATTGGTTTCACTCTGTTCTTTCTACACCAGTTGTAAAATATGGTACACTTGCTTAGGATATATATATGTTAATAATATTGGAGTTAACCTGTTTTCTCAATAATTTTAAATTAAAGTAAATATTAATACGAGACCTCAGTGCACGTAAATTCAGACATTCTGAATTTGATAAAACAAATAAAACCTTATTAGATAACATATCAATACCATTATAATTAAATCAATATATAAACAAAAGATAAAAAACATTAACAATGCAACACGGTTCCGTCCTTCTAGAAAATAAAAATGTTTAGTTTTTCTCTGTACAGCTATACTATTGTTTGATATCCACTGTTTAAATTCATTTTATTCTGTTGAAGAAAAATGATACCTTCCTTGGTTTCATATTGGTTTCTATTTCCAAAGTCCTCGAATTCTCGAATATAAACATTCAATTTTTTTCCCGCAAGTTTCTAGAATGAAGTAACTGTTATTCCCAGTAAAATGAACAAGAGATGAATCAGGTGTTTGTTCACCTTGTATAATGGTAGAGGAACCTAATTGTTTTTGTTTTATGACTTGCTGGTTTTTCATCGCTCGTTACAGACAACAGAATTTGTTGGGTTTTTTTTCCAATGGATTAAAATATAACATAATATATGATTATTAAAATCACATAATATTATAAAGAACATAATTGAAAGTAGTCATCACGATGTTAAACAAACACATAAATTACATTTATAAGTTAAGAAACGTCTGTAATGATATACTTACATTTAAAAGCTGGTTCATCATTCTTTATTCCATGTAACAGAACTACATTAGGTCTGGTTACTAGTAGTGAAAGGTACAGGATATTTGTATTTAAAAACTGACCCAGATTTGACTGACCTTTAGACAGTTTGTTTTAGACATATATTTAAAACTAGAATATGTCTGAAGTGGAAACTGTGATTACAAACACTAATCATGAACAAATAATTCTTACACCATTAGTTTACATAATATGTTGTATTGTATAATAAAATCTTATATATCTTACATTCTGTGTAAAAATCATAAATTGTACTTGAAAATATTCTAAACATTCTGACACAGTCTGGCCATTTGTCGGGAAGTTTACATACAAAAACTACAGTTAAAGTATTGTTAACATTAAAATTATATAAAACATTATCTGAAATAATCTATGTGAAAGTTTAGAAATGAAATCCATATTTTTCACCAATTTTGTGGGCCTAAAAAAGTTTGAAGTTGTGGCAAGGTCAAAGTTCAATACAATTTTGAACTTTAATACTAACTGAACAACAAATTATTTGTTTATTACTTAACAGTTGTTTCAAACTGTAAAAGTTCAGATGTTAAAATATGCAAAACTCTTGTTTCAATATAAATAAATGTAGACATTAAACCTTTGTGTCAGTATTGTGTCCTTCTTTGTGAATGTTAGGTGAGATATAACTTAAAATATTATGTGAAAAATAAAATATGTTGTCAGGTTATAAAGTAAAACTAGTGAAAGTTCACTTATTCCATAATATTAAATAAACGTTTCCTTGATGACCCATGTTGAGACACATCGAATAATATATTTGCTTTAGTAATACAATATATATCTGGAACGCCACCTACCTTTGTAAAACATGAGATAAACATATGAAAAAATATCTTATATAGAATGAACTATTTTGTCTTGCATATAAAAAATAACAGTCGAAAATCTCTGTAAAAATTACTTGATTTATCATTATAGAGTCAATAATTAAGTTTAATAATTTCACGATATAATTGTTTTAAGATAATATAAATTGATAGGAAATCCATGGAACTAATACATTAACGATTAGTGTCCTTTTCAGGACCATTTAACAGGTTAGGAGATTTAAGTAACTAACGAGTTACTGTTTTATACCAACTGTATTAATTATTGTCATGTTGAGATATGATGATAAATATTATGTTGTTACACTGGAACTATGACGTCATGGCTGTCTAGAAGCACGTGATCTACTTCGTTATCTATTGTCGTATGTTGACACGTAAGTTTATTTAACGGCTATAATTAATCCAGATTATTCTTCATTACTTATGACATTCGTCTTATTTCAATGTCTTCAGACAATAAAACAAACAGAGAAACGTGTTTGTTGTTGATGTTAGTTCTCTATAAACTTGTTGATGTTCTATTACAGTTACATATAAAACTACACACAAAGCACTTGTCCACTAATACCTGTACTGGGATCACTTGAGTTTGCATTTAATTAATTATTTATTTTTACTCTATAATTTTGTTATCAAGAATAATTTGAAACATGCTCAGGTACTGATTGTTACTTTTATAACACAACCACATTTGAAAGTATGAAGAATATTTTATGATGCTTGTCTAATTATTAGAGTAAAGAACAAACGTTTCTATTTTGAACAGTGTTACAAACAAATACAAGATAAAAACTATAACAAATGTATTATTTTTAATTAAATTAGTTACATTAAATTCAGAAATAAGGAAGACAAAGTAATTCACATGTCGACAAATGATACGTGGATAGGTTTAGTTTCTCCCAAAATGTTCCTAATAGAATAATTCTGAACGTTATTGTGGCACAACAAATTATTCACGATATTAAATGATATACCAGTAAAACAAAGATTAATTCAGAAATACAGATATTTATTGGTTTCCTTTATATATTTTTATTATAAGAATAGAGAGAAGTGAAGGTATTGAACACGTATATGTAGAAACACACATAACAACAATATTTGAAAATATAAAGTATCGTGGTTATTACAGAGTCCGTGAAGCGCTTCGTCTAGGGACGTAAGGCTTAACGTGAACCTGAAACATGAAAGTAGATGTTGATTAGGGTCGTTTCGTTCATGGTTGTCAGTGTTCATATGTAACAAATATATTTATAGAATCTTTATATGATATTATTTAGGTTTTAAATACTAAACAGTTCATACCTTTATAAATTAATTCAATAATACAATACAATAACAAACAAAATTATCTTAACTCAAAATTGTAAACAAACGAACGTTTTTTATTGTTTCACTCAATGGGTTTAACAGTAATGCACCATGTGTTCCTAATAATAATGTAATACTGGTGAAAAACATGTTCTTGATGTTAACTGTAATGCAATACTTTGTGTAACGACAACACATTACTTGGTATTGACAGTAGTGTACTGCACTCTTGGTCAAGATATGTTCATATATTCCAAACTGAGGTTATTTTTTACATGCTACGAGCTGAGTAAATAACCAAGTAATAACAGCTAAGGTTGTGCATGATTGGACAAACATGTATTAATTGTTATTGTAGTTTGTAACTGTAACGTACAAAGTGTGACTTTGTGGTAAATTTATTATAATACAGTAATACACCAGTTTGTGTTAACAACGTGTACTAAGTATAATTAATAATAATGTACTATCTTTGTATTAACAATAATTTATTTTGTTTTAACAGTAATATACTACTTGATATCATCAGAACTTGCTGTTAACAATCACGTGTTTGTACACTGTTGAGTACATATAGTTTATTGTATTAATAAAATACTGTTCACTATTATGAACAATATTTCACGTATTCGTCCTTCAACACAGATTATATTTTGATGAACTGTCTACCTTATAATATGAAAACTAATTTTCTATATTATTAATTTAGTCCTGATATAATTCGTGTTCTTCACTTCTAAACTTGGTTTCTAACTTGGTTTAGGAAAGTGATAGAATGATTAATAATAATAATTTTGTATAAATAATCTTAATTACATGATCATTACATTTGTTACTGATTTTCTGTGTATAATTTTAAATTTGAAATAATTAAGGTCTTTATTGAACCTGAAAGTGTAAGCCTACTTTAGAAACCTGAACAAGCATCCAAACAATCCTGTTCAGATTTGTACCGGTTTCCATTCCCTTTACAACCACCGTATTTAAATGGTTCACATTGTTTGGTTCTTGTATTGTAATTGTAACGTTTAAATCCTGCACGACATGGACCTGTTACTGGAGGTGATGTACAGTCCAGAAAGCCTCTTTCTGTAAAGACAAAATGAAATTATCTTGATTGTATTTTTCACCACTACAGGTATATCTAAAGATAATAACTTTGCTATTTTTATATAAAATATATTTATGTCTTAATGTGAAAAAATATTGTACTGTTTATTGCCCAATAATTACTGGGGTATTTAAATTGTAATAAAAGAAGAAAACACTTCATTTGGGGCATAATGGTTAATCTGTCCCAACGAGATTCACGGTTCTTGGTTTAGAGACACCTTATAATCAAATACGTTTCGCATTTTAGCTGTTGGTGCGTTATAAGTGTTATAGTAGATCCCACTATTTAAGTAATAGCAACACCTTTAGGTGGTTTGCGTGCTCAAATTAAAAAACCCGGCAATGTCAGTAGTCTGCTGTTTAGTTCATTGTGCTCATAAGATGTCTCTTGGCACTCCAAACCAGAAAGTGGCTAAAAATGGAATATTGTAGACAGATAAAGTTACAATGTTTAGAAAACTTTATGTTCAAAACAGAAGTATTTATTTATTATGTATTTTATGGGTACAGTTTTTATTGTTTTCGTTTGAGACTAAAGTATTTTTGTACCGTTTGTGATTACAAATAAAATTACCATAGCATAATCTTTATAAGACATAATTTTAAAATACGGAAACTAATTAAATGTAGAGAATTAGTCCGTTAGTAACATGTGAACATGTTAAAGTTACTGTCAGATATAACTTGATATTTCCAATAAACTTCACACTTAAACCTTGGAAGTTATTTAATTTTATACTAGTTTTTTGATCTTACATCTAAAATTATATGTCTTTGTTATCAAATTATACATTAATTTATTTACCCTGATCTATCTAAACGTTAAGATGATATATATAGTACTACTTTCTGAAAGCATGTGTCGTCTTCACACTTGTTTGTTTCTTTTGAATTTCGCACAAAGCTACTTGAGGGCTATCTGCGCTAGCCGTCCCTGATTTAGCAGTGTAAGAAGGTAGCAGTGGAAGGTAGCTAGTCATCACCACCAACCGCCAACTCTTCGGCTACTCTTTTACCAACGAATAGTGGGATTGACCGTAACATTATCACGCCCCTATGGCTGAAAGAGCGAGTATGTTTGATGCCACCGAGATTCGAACCCGTGACCCTCAGATTACGAGTCACACGCCTTAACCCACCTGGCCATGTCAAGCATAAGACAATAGTAGAGCAGAACAAAATAGTTCCTGTACATGAACAAGCTGATTACCGTGAGACAATAGTAGGGCAGAACAAAATAGTTCCTGTACATGAACAAGCTGATTACCGTAAGACAATAGTAGGGCAGAACAAAATAGTTCCTGTACATGAACAAGCTGATTACCGTAAGACAATAGTAGGGCAGAACAAAATAGTTCCTGTACATGAACAAGCCTGATTACCGTAAGACAATAGTAAGGCAGAACAAAATAGTTCCTGTACATGAACAAGCTGATTACCGTAAGACAATAGTAGAGCAGAACAAAATAGTTCCTGTGCATGAACAAGCTGATTACCATAAGACAATAGTAGAGCAGAACAAAATAGTTCCTGTACATGAACAAGCTGATTACCATAAGACAATAATAGAGCAGGACAAATAATCAGTGATGACGAGAAACCCACTTGTTGAGAAATTTATATGCAAAAACGGCTCGTTTGGGCTGAGAAAACACTTTACATAGAAGAGCGAACAACGTTTCGACCTTCTTCGGTCATCGTCAGGTTTCGAAGAAGGTCGAAACGTTGTTCGCTTTTCATGTAAAGTGTTTTCTCAGCCCAAACGACAAGTTTTGCATATAAAGAGCAGAACAAAATAGTTCCTGTACATGAACAAGCTGATTACCATAAGACAATAGTAGAGCAGAACAAAATAGTTCCTGTACATGAACAAGCTGATTACCATAAGACAATAGTAGAGCAGAACAAAATAGTTCCTGTACATGAACAAGCTGATTACCATAAGACAATAGTAGAGCAGATCAAAATAGTTCCTGTACATGAACAAGCTGATTACCGTAAGATAATAGTAGGGCAGAACAAAATAGTTCCTGTACATGAACAAGCTGATTACCATAAGACAATAGTAGAGCAGAACAAAATAGTTCCTGTACATGAACAAGCTGATTACCATAAGACAATAGTAGAGCAGAACAAAATAGTTCCTGTACATGAACAAGCTGATTACCATAAGACAATAGTAGAGCAGATCAAAATAGTTCCTGTACATGAACAAGCTGATTACCGTAAGATAATAGTAGGGCAGAACAAAATAGTTCCTGTACATGAACAAGCTGATTACCATAAGACAATAGTAGAGCAGAACAAAATAGTTCCTGTACATGAACAAGCTGATTACTTTCAATCTTTCTAATTTTTAAAGTATCTGCTTATTGAGTGAAAAGTAGTTATAGTTATAAATGAAAATGATCCGTACTTTAAAACAATTAACTTTTCAAAATGAAACTTTACGTGATTGGTAGATATAAACAGAAATGCCTTACGTAACCAGAGGATATGGGAGGAAGGATGTTACGTAATTTCCGCAGAAAAAGAAGAGGTTGGTTCGATTCGAATATTATCTAGATTAACTACTTTTAATATTATCCAGATTAACTACTTTTAATATTGTCCAGATTAACTACTTTGATCTACAGTAAAGATTACGAACTAAAATCGTGGCATGATAGAAAGATACATATATTTATAATTAGTTTGTTTACATGCTTTCCTTAAGAATTGTGACCTGTCAAGGCCAGGTGCTTGAGACATTCGACTCGTCGTATGTAGGTCTTGGGTTCGAATCCCTGTCACACCAAACATGCTCGCTCTGTATACTGTTGCAACGTTATGATGTGACGGTCAATCCCACTATTCGTTGATAAAAGAGTAGCCCAACTGTTGGCGGTTGGTGGTGCTGAGTAGCTGCCCTTCCTTTAGTCTTACGCTGTTAAATTGGTGACGGTCAGCGCAGATAGCCCTCCTGTAGCTTTGCGTGAAATTCAACACAAATCAGTCCCAAAGAATTACCAAACTTACCTGCAGTAACTGCGACGTACAACAAAATCCCAACAACGAACAACAATACTTTTCGAGACATTTGGATTGTGGATATTTACCCGTGGTGACGTTAACTCTTATATAGGAAGTTTATCTCCGCTAACAATGTGGTAATTTACCTCACTAGGGAAAAACCCTGCTGTAATCACACTCTGTTTCATGGTCAGACAATACAGAATCCGAAATAGTAAAATGTATTCACAGTTTTTATTATTTTTAGTCTGTCTGTCTATCTGTTGTACATTTTTCTTTCTATCTTTTTCTTCCCTTTCTTTAAATATTAACAACATCAAACCTGAGTCGTGTTCAAAATGTAATCGTGCAGTAATCTGATTTCTGTAACAATTAAACAAAATGTAGTTATGTGGAAGTGTTCTTAATGAGTTCTGTAAAAATACATTTCGTATGGGTAATAGGCAGGATTTCATGAGTTGGATAAATTCGTATGGGTAGTAGGCAGGATTTCAAGAATTGGATAAATTCGTATGGGTAATAAGCAGGATTTCAAGAGTTGGATAAATTCGTATGGGTAATAGGCAGGATTTCAAGAGTTGGATAAATAGGCAGGTTGGATATCTGCTGTTTGGGCGTCAATAAATTATGTCCAAAGACGGTCGTTAACTAGACAAGTTATGTAAACACATCTTGTCGATAGAAGGTTGTGGACAATTGTGTAATGAGATGGATTTGTTGTTATATATACGTTTATTCAGTGGAATACGTGCATGTTTATATATACAGGGATCAGGTTTTCGAAGCGTATGAGTTATTTGTTGAATTTTCAATAGATAAATACAAATTACAATGACGAAACAAGTTCGTGAGGATTATTGTATGAATTCTTCGAAAATTGAACCGAAATAGCAAAGTGTGTAAAAGATATTTAAATTCAAAGTGTTACAGATGTGTTACAGCAAAAACTAAAAATGACGTAATTATGATTTATATATTACAAAAAATACAATCTTGCTGAAAAGTGGAGCTAATTAATTTTCTTCGACAGCCATAAACACTCATCTAGATTACTATTTGAAATAATACTGGTACATTCGAAATATTGGTGTGTCAATGGGTGTGACGGCAAGTGATAATACTGTCGGCAAATGGATTGTCACCAAACTGATTGTCGACCAGTAATATTGTCCCTGAGAATTGATTGGTTTACGCTTTCTTTGATCATTAAAAAATCCCAATATGTCTGCCAAATGTGTTGTTAGTTTTCAACGGTTGGATAAATTCGACTATATAAACGATCCCTTATTTTACCATTTCTATATGGTTTGTTATATTGTGAAAGGATATATTTTTTGTCCTTTAGTCTGACGAAAGGTTGGATTACAGGTTTTCCCTTCCACAATTCTCAACATTTCTAATTTTTACACTTACAATGTACACAGAATAAATAGCCCATTGTGTAGATCTGTTCTTAAGTACAAGAAAACAAATACCTACTGGTCACCTGATGAACTTAAAGTGTGTCTCGCTTTTGATGATAGTTCTATATTACGTTAGATGACCTTGACAAAATTCGAACGTGACGCAAGCAAATCCTGTTTAAATATTTGTTTACTTAGAAGAAGAAAAGTCGTGATGAATCCAGGGTTAGCTAAGCCTTACCAGCAGATACAGTTCTCGTGGAATAATTATAAAGTGATTTATTGTTACAACTAGATTAATGATCCAGTTAATTCTGTTAGGCTGTTTATTACAACTGTAGAAGTGATTTATTTTTTAAAGAATAAACTACACAATAAGATATCACGGCTATACCCACCTTAGGTAGAGAAATCCCATTTCATAATCACATACCTTCAGAGTGATCCATTAGGTGGACAAAACAATAGTTCAATATCATGGAATTCTAGACTATAAACCAGTCGGTTAATTCTACACTATAAACCAGTTTCTTAAAAGTAAGATAAAAGGATCATTCGAGTGTTACTGTTACATGAAGGATTGCCCAAATATTCTCTGTACTATTACTTCATCTGTGTTACAGTAAATATAATCACGTGTTAGAGTAAATACAATCACAGTCAATAGGTTCTTATATTACTGTCCCTTAGACCAGATACGCACATTCTTGTCCTACGTATTATTAATATTTCGTCACAATCCATTCATATTTAATGTACAATACGACCATGTACCCATCCATCTTTTTTCGTTTAACTAAATGTCTTCTTATTATTTTCGACAAACATCTAATCTGAAAGACTCGGATGTCAACTGTTAACCAGAAATGATAATGATGTATACTTTGTAGTTTACCGGAAATTACATGTAAACAGTAGGTTACTGAATAAAAACATATAGTTTTTTTTGGAAAACAATATATGACTTGTAGTTTATTTGATAATAAGATATAACCTCAGGTTATTGGATAATGATGTGTAACCTACACAACCATGCAGAGCGTTATATAACCTACAAATTATTTGATAAAGATGTATAAGGTAAAGGGCATCTGATAATTAAATGTAATTTAACGGGCAATTACATATAACTTTGGTTTATCGGATAGAGATATGTAAATTGTGGTTTGATGGATAAAGACGTATAACCTTTAGGTTACTGGATAAGGATGTGTACCGGTTTTAGGTTTTTCGAAAAAGATATAAAATCTGCAGCTTACTGGATAACAAAATATAATATGTAGCATACTGGATAACGTTATATAACGTGTGGTTTATTGAATAACGATATGTCACTTGTAGCTCACTGGAGAATAATACATATAATGCAGATTATCGGATAACGATATCTAACATGTACTTTATTCAATAACGATATATAACATGTGCTTTATTCAATAACGATATATAACCTGTAGGTTATTCGATAACAAAATATAACATCTAGGTAATTAGAAAACTATATATAAGCTGTAATTTATTAGAAAATGATATATAACCTCTAGATTATTGACTAACAACATATCACTTGTAGGTTATTAGACAACTAAGTTTGTCACTGCCTGTTACTTCTTTTATTCTCAAGAGAAACGATGTAATATAAAAAAATAAATAAACTCTAAGTTAGTTTCATATTGTCTACTATTAGAAATCTAAACTAATCTATCAAAAGGAATGTTATGTTCCTTTATAAATCTACTGAACACGTGTTTGTTTAGATACATCAAATAAGGAAATTAGACAGAACAATGTATCAGCTTTTTGTAGTGCATCATGTTACGTATTTCCGGGAAACTTCCATCTTCCGAGTTACAGAATCAATATGTATATTATTGGTATTCCAACTACATGAATGTACCTAGAGTTGTTGGTCTCATGTTAGTGTTATAAATATACTTGTTGTGTACGCTGAACGTTTTTAAGTTTCCACAGTTTTAGCAAGTAGTGTTTTAGTAACTGTAATATATATATATTCACGTTCAATATACTACACTATAAATACCTCGAAATGCAATATGTTTGTACAGAACAAAATGAAAGGAAACTTTATTAAACAAACCTGAACAAGCGGTCAAGCAGTCTGCTATATCAAGCAGCCACTGCTACCACTGTATACGCTAGGTTTGAAAAAATATTGGTAGGTTATCACTTAATATAATAGCTGTTTCACGACCAATACTTGTACTTATAACACTTAAACCTAACATTGGTTAATGGTTTTAAATTTTACACTCAGAGAATTCTGCAACACATTTATCTCACAGTGTAATTGAACACTATGGAAACATTTCTGTGTTAGATATGGTGAAAACAAGATTTCAAACTTGTACGTAGAAACTTTAAACCAGTTATAACTACTACCATTACGAATTAATAGTGTTGTTTCACGGTTAGAACAGAAATGAATCTTACAGAGACGTAACAAAAGAGAACTATACCTGTGGCTAGCGAGAAGCTACAAAGTGACGTCAACAAAAGAAACAAAATCACCTTTCCAAACATTTTTGTTCGTTTGTCTCAACTGATGGACATGAAATAGCTGTCTATTCTTGGTGGCTGTCTTTTGTATCAAATTTATCAGGAAACAGATACGATGCTTCCCGGAAACACCTGGATAACCAATAGAAAGTAACAGTGACAGTCACGTGACTTATAAGATTACTTATCGTCAGAAGAAAGTAGGGCTCCCGTTTTTACAAGTGTTACTGACTGGTTTTACTATTGAGTTATAGACAATAGATGTGAGAAAGTTAATTTTACAACGAGTTTTAGGCCTCTCTCTTTTTCTCATATTTGTCAGTGAAGTGTTAACCCTGTAAAAACAAGAACAGATATTCAGGTTACAAGACGGAACGTTGTTTCTCCTATGTTTTACAAAGTGTTCCTACTTTTAGGATGGTACATCTATATAATGTACTAATAGTGTCACGTTTACTGAGTTAAAAGTAGATTCGGTCGTCATGTTCATATGAACAAGATATATAGACGAAGGCATTAATATAAACAAAATTACAGAGATAAAGTTGTTGATATAACCTTATGTGAATAAACCACAAATAAAAACAAAGTTCTTGAGATTTGATTTAACGGTATACGTGAGGTCTTATAACTGAAATACAAGGTTAGATGCTTGTAAATAGTAAAGTACACATAGACCGTTATATAATATTACACTTAAAGAAAGAAAACTTACTGTATGAATAAGAAGAAACAATTGTTATATATATATATATATATACGTTCAAGAGGGTTTCTTTTAAACGGATATCTGTCCATAACCGTATTAAAGTGTGTAGTTTATATTTTAACAGTAACAAGTCTCAAGACGTTAATTGTTATATTACCACTCCAATGATGTCCACAGGGTAACGTAACTTATAACAGACAACATTGTTACATTAAAAACTCAAATCGCCATGTTAATGTTTCATAATATTTAGATAGGCTTCTCGTATGACCTAGAATGTACTAGTGATGAACTGGTTTATGTGTTTACACAGATACGTTTTGTGTTTAAGCTATATTCCTTAACACTAGCCACAAGTAAGTCTCACACATCTCCAAATACACGAGTATTTTTTTGTCTGTAGTCTTCAATAACATTCTATTTATTAATAATTTCATAAATATGTACGTTACTTTACAATAATGATAAATATTTGACTTCAAATTACATAGAGAAACTTGTTGAAGAAAAGTGAACCGAGTGAACCTTGGTGGTCAGGGTGTTGAACAATTTATCTGAAGTTCTGTGGATGAGTTATAAGAGTAACGGACAAATCCAACTAATTGATTTTACATGTTACCCAACAGTTGGCGGTGGGTGTTATGAACTAGCAGCTATTTATCTAGTTTGTCACTTAAATTCCGGATTTCTTGAGCAAATAGTTGTCGTGTAGCTTTACTGGAGCTGTAAGAATAGAACAGTCTGTGTTGTTTACATGTACTACAAACGTTTTGTAAACTGAGAGACCTATGAAATGAGCTGTGTATATCTTTTATTTTAGAGTTTATTAATAGTTTTAACTATACAACTTCGTTACAAATATTTTTAATTTGATTAAAAACTATGTATTTGAATTATAATGTTTTATAATTTGCTTCAGTCAGAGATAAAATGCATTTTATTCGATCACACATAGTACAATAGAATGGTACTTTCTACGTAACGTTTATATGTATTGTTATTTTTACAGAACACTCTATAAATAATAATACCCTCACTGTAATAGCAGTAATCTCTATAATTATGATAAATATTGTTGACTCAGTTACTATTATAATGGGAATTGATCTTGAGAAGAGTCCTAGTAATTAATTACTCAAAATAATGGGATAACCAATCAGGTAAAAAACAGTCGGACAGTATGGCGCCATAACAGGATAGTCAATACTATGGTAGAAAACAGTCAATATAACGGTAGTAACAAGATAGTCAATACTATGGTAGAAAACAGTCAATATAACGGTAGTAACAAGATAGTCAATACTATGGTAGAAAACAGTCAATATAACGGTAGTAACAAGATAGTCAATACTATGGTAGAAAACAGTCAATATAACGGTAGTAACAAGATAGTCAATACTATGGTAGAAAACAGTCAATATAACGGTAGTAACAAGATAGTCAATAGTATGATAGAAAACAGTCAATATAACGGTAGTAACAAGATAGTCAATAGTATATTAAACAAACAGTCAATATAACGGTAGTAACAAGATAGTCAATACTATGGTAGAAAACAGTCAATATAACGGTAGTAACAAGATAGTCAATAGTATGGTAGAAAACAATCAATATAACGGTAGTAACACGATAGTCAATAGTATATTAAACAAACAGTCAATATAACAGTAGTAACAAGATAGTCAATACTATGGTAGAACACAGTCAATATAACGGTAGTAACACGATAGTCAATAGTATATTAAACAAACAGTCAATATAACGGTAGTAACAAGATAGTCAATACTATAGTAGAACACAGTCAATATAACGGTAGTAACACGATAGTCAATAGTATATTAAACAAACAGTCAATATAACGGTAGTAACAAGATAGTCAATAGTATGGTAGAAAACAGTCAATATAACGGTAGTAACAAGATAGTCAATAGTATATTAAACAAACAGTCAATATAACGGTAGTAACACGATAGTCAATAGTATATTAAACAAACAGTCAATATAACGGTAGTAACAAGATAGTCAATAGTATGGTAGAAAACAGTCAATATAACGGTAGTAACAAGATAGTCAATAGTATGGTAGAAAACAGTCAATATAACGGTAGTAACAAGATAGTCAATACTATGGTAGAACACAGTCAATATAACGGTAGTAACACGATAGTCAATAGTATATTAAACAAACAGTCAATATAACGGTAGTAACAAGATAGTCAATACTATGGTAGAACACAGTCAATATAACGGTAGTAACACGATAGTCAATAGTATATTAAACAAACAGTCAATATAACGGTAGTAACAAGATCGTCAATAGTATGGTAGAAAACAGTCAATATAACGGTAGTAACACGATAGTCAATAGTATATTAAACAAACAGTCAATATAACAGTAGTAACAAGATAGTCAATACTATGGTAGAACACAGTCAATATAACGGTAGTAACACGATAGTCAATAGTATATTAAACAAACAGTCAATATAACGGTAGTAACACGATAGTCAATAGTATATTAAACAAACAGTCAATATAACGGTAGTAACAAGATAGTCAATAGTATGGTAGAAAACAGTCAATATAACGGTAGTAACAAGATAGTCAATACTATGGTAGAACACAGTCAATATAACGGTAGTAACACGATAGTCAATAGTATATTAAACAAACAGTTGGTCAAGACAACAGAAGTAATCAGTCAATACTACAAAAGATAACAACAGATAATTAAAATTGTAACAGGAACCAGAAATTAGAGACCAAGGTGTAAAACAGTCGGTCAAATAACAGTTGTAACCTGAAGTCAGAGCGTAATAGAATATACAATGTAATAGTTGTAAATATACAGTCAAAACTATAGTAGAAAACATTCGGTAAAACATGATAGAGTCAGTTTGGACTAAAGTAGACATAATCTAAGTCTTCCTGTTGGGACACTTCAGTCACAGTGGCGACTCGAGACTGTAAAAACTTTATCTCCTGAGTTAACCCCAGCTACTAGTACCAGTAGATGTGTTAACAGTCTACTGTTTCTAGTTTCCTCGAATTATGAGCTCCAGTTCTGGAAGTTAAATAAAACTTTTATTGATGTGTACTGTCATTGTATAACATTATGTTCATTGTATAACATTATGTTACTATACGAAATACTACGTAACAGTCACACAATTTATGACGAAGTCTACAATATTCTCTATTTCAACTAATATATTACGTTTTATGTGTTATCTAAGAAACAGTTTCGTTTGATACTAAAATCTTCCTATCTGTAAAAGTTAATTTCATGTCTGATCTTTAATAAACGTTAACTGTTATATTATTTACATTATTTGTTTTAAACAATTCAAATAAAACCGACGTAATACAACTTTATTAAAACAACAAGTACTGGTTTCTTTTGACGTTACGCACGAAAATTACTTTTCTTGAGATATGTGGTTAACGTGTTAAAGACTGGTTTTACCAGTCAGTGGTACTTGTCAGAAATATTCATATTGAAGTATCTTTGCCTAGAATAACTGACACTAAAGATTTGTGAAAAAGTAATACATTTCTAACGACTGATTGTCCATATTATTAGATGTATCTCGCTATGTATGTGATCAGTAGATTGATTTATGGATTACTCTAGACTTCTAATATTGACAAATAAGATTGATTTTTGGAGTGAAATAAAGTCTAGTTAATTATTTCATTATACGTTATTATAACAACATTGTGCATAGTTACATAATAGAGCCTTGTTATGTAATAACCTATAGCTTGTACATTGATATCCAACAACCTGGATGTAATATATTCTTATCCTACAGGTTAAACACTGTTATTCAATGATCTACACTTTAGACATTGTCATTCAATGTGTTATGTATTGATATCCCATACTTTACAGGTTATAAATTGTTATCCAATAACCCATAAGT
Organism: Tachypleus tridentatus; assembly: GCF_004210375.1. Lineage (NCBI taxonomy): Eukaryota > Metazoa > Arthropoda > Merostomata > Xiphosura > Limulidae > Tachypleus > Tachypleus tridentatus. The sequence continues at coordinate 162,122,760 of NC_134833.1, read as the reverse complement.
TTTACATCATTGTTCAATAAGCTACAGGTTACATATTGTTCTCCAATAAGCTACAGGTTACATATTGTTATCCAATAAGCTACAGGTTATACATTGTTATCCAATAACCTATAAGTTATACATCATTGTTTAATAACCTACAGGTTACATATTGTACTCCAATAAGCTACAGGTTACATATTGTTATCCAATAAGCTACAGGTTATACATTGTTATCCAATAACCTATAAGCTATACATCATTGTTTAATAACCTACAGGTTACATATTTTTCTCCAATAAGCTACAGGTTACATATTGTTATCCAATAAGCTACAGGTTATACATTGTTATCCAATAACCTATAAGTTATACATCATTGTTTAATAACCTATAGGTTACATATTGTAATGCAATAACCTACAGGTTACATATTGTTATCCAATAACCTACAGGTTACATATTGTTATCCAATAAGCTGCAGGTTATACGTAGAAGTTCAAAACATTTTAGTAATTACTTAACATTTAATTCTTATATTAAGTTAAAACTGATCTAAGACATAGTTTTCCAAATCTAAATTCACCGTCTTTACCTTCATAAACAACACTAATTAAACCAATATATTGATAAATATACTAGCAGAAAAGTCGCCCTACCAGCTGTTATTTGTGATAGCTCTTCCAGAGGCGTTGTTGAGAATTTGACCAAATTCATTTAGTATGACAGTCCTTCTCTATAGAACATAAGTAATGTCTCTGAACGTTTGTTACTGACTAAAGAATACTTAAGTCTCTTACTTGTATAAACATAAGTTAATTTGTTTTACAAAACTTGTGTTAAATTCAATGTTCCTGTCTTACAACGTCCTCCCTTCGTAAAGGTTTGGTTGTAAGTTAGATGGTTTATATAGTCCTTATTCATAACTCAGTTCTGTAACTGTCTTGTTGGAGATAGTCTTAGGCATGGGTGGGCAACTGAGTTTTCATAGTAGCTACAACTGTGGCTAATGTTGGCCACACTAATCAAAAACCAAAGAAAAGAAAGATGCTAGTTTAATGAAAATAATTGTATTTCAACTAACCTTCGATGTGAACATTGATTGGGGTTTTCATCAACAAGTTTCATGAAAGTTGGGTTAATATCTATGTTCAATGAACATCTTAGCTCTGCCTCTAAATTTATGTCAGAGAGATCTGTATCTAGACTTGAGAAAATCTAGCGAAAAAAATGTTGACTGACACGCCCATGTGGATCCAAACATGGGAAATAATATTGAAATTGCTATCTTTAAATTTGGAAGACTCTCATTTGTCAGAATAGTAACATGTTTATGATAGAACATTTTTGTTTACCTTTTACGTGTTCTACACTTTGTAGGGTAAGTATTTCATCTTCAAATACACACTTATACAAAGACAAAAAAAGATGTAATTTCCCTACTGAAACTTCCTGAGTCAAATTGAAATTGATCGTTCAAAAATTCCAATATCAATTTCAAATTTTAAATTCGGAAAACATGATTCAAATTTTTGAGGCAGATTTTTGATCCATTTACATGGAGACCATCTTTAGCATCAGCGAAATCATGGCCCTTACTTGTAGAAAACTATTCAAATTTGCAAAATGTGTCAAATCATTCTTTTGTATTGTTCCGCAAAGAAGTTTAGCTTTAACTGAAATTCATGAACAGACTGTGATTGCTCGCTTATTATTTTACCTCTTCCTGAAGCTTCGTATTCAAATTATTCAAATGAGCCATCATGTCCTACAGAAAGTGCAAATCACGATGCCATGACAAAGTTCTAATTTCAGGAAGGTTTTCAATCTTACTTTTTCTAATAAGATTCTACTTTATTTGAAGAAATAATGAAATAAATCGTTCTAAGACATTATCTCTATTTAACCATCTTACATTTGCAAAATCAGTAAGATCATCATATGTACAGTCACTGCTTTTCTTTAAATACTCAACAAACTGTTGATGGATGAGAGAGCTTCCGCTTCTAATATAATTCACATTTTTTACAAAAATGTCCATCAAATTTTTCGGTTCATCACTTTCAGACATCTAAATACAATAATGTTTCTAATGCAAAATTCAATGGAAAGACGGTAGCGTGGACTTCACATTATGTGCAATTAAATGCTGCTTCAAAGAAAAACAAATCCTAATTTCACCGCAGTCCTTGGGGAGCGCCATCTGTTGTGACAGAAACCATTTTTTTAAATCCAGATTGAATTTTTTTGACATTTCAATAAATTTTTCAAAAATATCGTGTTCACATGTTCGATCTCGTAATCCACAAAGGCAAAATATTTTTTCCCTCACTTGAAGATCTGAAGTTACATGTCGAACCCAAAATATCAACTGCGCAGTGTCACTAACATCTGTTGGCTCATCTGGTGCTAAAGAAAAATACAAACAGTCCTTTAGTTGTTCAAGCAACTGATTTTCTATGTCTTTTACTAACTTCAGAATTCTGCAGACAATTGTTCTTCGACTTAATTGCAAATTATTTGAAGAATATCATATTTTATTTTTGAATCATAATTCCCCAGCAGAATTTGAATGACTACAATCAATATTTCTTTTATTAGTTCAGCATCAGAAAATGATTTCTTTTTTATAGCTAGAATCCAAGCTATTTTATAGCTAGCTAACGTAACTAGTTTTATCGACGATAAAAATCTATTTAAGCCTCCCTTTTGTTCATGAAGTTGTGCTTTCGACGGATAATTTCATTCATGCGATTTTTGCTCTCGACTGGAAATTTTACATCAAATTCGTTGTGAAAATTGTTAAAGTGTTGCTGAAGGTTGTAAACTTTATTATTACTAAAAACTTTGTTACACAAAACACACACTGGTTTATTATTTGCTTCAATCACTGCAAATTTCAACTTACAACTTTCATTAATTTCTTGTTTCACGTTCTTCTAGTCACGTGACATTCTCTTTTCGTCAGTAACGCCAGAATCAATTAAACTGTCTTTATTTTTGAATGTTCACCATCATGTGGATTATTTTGTTTTCGAATTATCCACTTATCCATATTATGGGATTAAAAATAAAATATATTTAAACACTTGAAAGTTGCACAATAAAAATAGTTTGAAAGCACATGCAAAACAACGCACACTCGATAACAAACATTTAAACTAGACTGACGTGACAAAATGGGCGGAGTCTGTGGCAATGATGAAGCGCGACATTATCAATGACTTGAGGCAGTGCAGTCGCTAATTACCAAATATGCGATAAAAATAAATGATTGAAAAATTTATTCCTAAACTCGAGCTGGCCATATGTGACCAGTGCCAATATCGATCGCCATTGTGTAATGTAATCATATTAACTGAATAAAACATAACGAAAGTTCTTTTTTTTTTCCTGTTATTTTCAACTGGTTCACCGCTGGGACAGCAGTAAATCTAGGGATTTACAACACTAAGGCCCGGCATAGCCAGGTGGTTAATGTGCTCGAATAATAATACCTGAGGGTCCCGGGTTCGAATCCCTGTCACAACATACATACTCGTCCTTTCAGCCGTGAGGGCGTTATAAGGTACAGCCAATCACACTATTCACTGGTAAAAGAGCAGCCCAATAGTTGGCGGTGGGTGGTGATGACTAGCTGCCTTCCTTCTAGTTTAAATTACTAAATTAGGGACGGCTAGCGCAGATAGCCCTCGTGTAACTTTGCAGAAAATTCTAAACGAATAATACAACACTAAAATCAGGGATTCAGTTCCTTTCGGTGAACACAGCAGATAGCCAAATATAAGAAAACACAGAAACACACTTTTGAATTGTATAATTGGATTAAAGTCCCAAGTCCCAAAGAGAATCGCACCCAGAATGAAAGAAAGTGACAATAGCCTAGACTGAAGAAAATTTGTTAACAACTTAACAGACATAAAATCATCGTTTGTTGATGTTGTGTTCATTTTTATTTTTATATTTTCTTGTAATTGTGTTGTAGTTCGATTGGAAAACAGTTTTTAATAGAACAAGAGAAAATAGGTTTAGATAATTTTTTACTCGCTCGTTGAAGTTTAATTTTGTCGAAAAGACCTGTGTGTTCGACTTTGCCTTAGGCCTTATGAGCCTAATTAAGTGCTTGAGAGGTAGAATACAATAATCGATAATATCTGTAAAAAAACAAACATAAATTAATATAAAACAGGTTTAAAACTTTTTACATATGTTAAACAAAAGGATACGATAAACAATAGTTTAAAATGACTTCTTGGTTATGATTATATTAAAGTACAATTTTTATTACACGCCAGTGATTGCAAGTGCAATCAAAGTTTGTGCAGAGCTCTTTGAATCCAAAGAAAGATAAAATTTACAAGTTTATAAAATATAATTATTGTATAAACAAGTTTCAAAAATAATCATCAGAAATCTTAAATATTTAAAAGCTAAAATCTGCTACAAACTTCAGGATTTGCCGCTAGTTTGTAATGATTATCAAAATACTTTGTAAGATATCTGGAACAAGGATTAGTTATAAATACGAGTGGTTCAGTAAGTTGGTAAATTAGGGCTAAATCAGTCAGTTTTATTTTCAGTGATAAAGTGTTGGTAAGGTATTTAGTTTAGGTATTTGAATTAGTGTTAGTTGTTGTGTATATTTAGTTACTTAATGTGTTAGCTGCTAAATTATAAGTTTATTTTCACTTTGCTCATAGTACAGTTAGAAAAATATTTAGATTTATAAATTTAGGCCTACAAGTTTGAACAATGCTCAAGTGAAATGTAAACATGTTGAGGAAGAAAGAAACTGATTTGTTATAGTTTCGCGGACTTTACTTACACTAAATAATTTAAAAGAACTTGCCCAGTAAAATAACAACGTTTCAACACCATTCATTTCCTGTGTTTTATGTATTAGCACAAAGTTATATAGTGAACTGTCTGCACTTGTCTAACAAGAGGAACTGAGCCCCGGACATTTTAACTTTGTAAGTCTATGAACTTATCATTGAGGTATCTTTAGAATGTAAAACCACATTAAATTACACTACAGTAATAAAGCCAGACCAATACTAAATCGAATACTCCCTTGTTTTGTTCTTTATTTCTGATTATTTCTGAGATCTGTACCTAATGATTGAATTGTAATTTAGCACATTAAATAGTATGATTACAACAGATAACAGCACTACTGTTACTTCATTTGTATGAGCTCGGTTGTTTATTATTAGTTTTAATAACAGACATACTGAGGCCTGCCTTAAGTGAGAAGGCTCGAATCCAGGATTATCATGTCTAATTTCGTAAAATACTGATTACTAGATGGCGTAGTTTCATTAAACTAAGTGGTCATCCTTAGACATTTCGAGAACTTAAATAATTAGAAGAATGTATCAGGTCATCCCATAGACAATAACGTTTTTTTTAGGATATGGTGGATATTTTAAATGTATATTTCTTGGCTAAATGAAGTTATTCTCAAAGTCGTACAAGTTATATGTTATGATTTGATAGCATTAAATGTAAGCTAGTTCATTTCCTTGCGAGTTTTTGTTTTATTTATTTTAGAAGCCCTAATTATCGTGATGGCAGAGGAACACATAAGATATATAATGTTTTACAAGTTCAGAAAAGAGAAAAGTGTTACTGAAACTATGTGCAGCATTCAAGAAGTGTCCAGCAACGATATTCTGAATGTCAGGAAGTGTCAAAGATGGTTCAATAAGTTTAGAACTGGTGTTTGACAGATACGCCTCACACTGAATTCCCTACTCAGTTTGATAATGACCTGCTTCTAACAACACTTAAGGAGGATTGTGTTGTAACTGTTGAAGAATTAGCCCAGAAACTCGGGTCATCTCCATCCTCTGTTCATCAACATTTGTAACAACTTGGTAGAGTTTCAAAGTTTGGAAACTGTGTACCACGTGAGTTGTCAGCTGATAATCTAAGAGAACAAGCAGACATCTGTACATGTCTTCACTATCATGAACTTCAAACTTCGTTTTTGAACTGCCTAGTAACTGGAGATGAGAAATTAGTATTCTATCAAAATGTTAAGCACCACCAACAGTGGGTTAGTGCTGGAGAACCAGCGACACCACAGCCAAAAGAGAACCTGTACCATAGGAAGGTTTTGCTTCGTGTTTGGTTGGATAAAGGTGATGTAATACATTTTGAGTTCTTACAACCAAACTAGACAATCACTGCTGAGAGATTCTGTCACCAACTGGATCGATTTAACAGTGCACTCAAAAACAGGCCTGCTCTTTGGTGAACCGGAAAGGAATTACAAAAGGGTCAGGAACCGATGGAGGGTATTAGAAAAGGGTCAGGAATCGATGAAGGGTATTACAAAAAGGTCAGGAACCGATGGAGGGTATTACAAAAGGGTCAGGAACCGATGGAGGGTTTTACAAAAGGGTCAGAAACCGATGGAGAGTTTTACAAAAGGGTCAGGAACCGATGGAGGGTATTACAAAAGGGTCAGGAATCGATGGAGGGTTTTACAAAAGGGTCAGGAACCGATGGAGGGTATTACAAAATGGTCAGGAACCGATACATAACTGAATGGGATTGTTTCGATGCTTGTTCAGGTTTCTAAAGTAGGCTCATAATTATAGTTTCCACAATAATTTTAACATAAAATACGCATAGCAAATCAGTATAAATATTTTGATCATGTAATATCGATTAATTATATACAATTGTTCTTACTGATTATTCTATAACCTTCCTAAAATAATTTGAAACTCAAATTTAGATCTTAAAAAATGAATTATGTACAACATAATTTAGATTAAGCAACGAAAAATAGCCGGTTCATCAAAATGTAATTCATATGTTCATAATATTGAATAGTAATTTATATTAACAGTACGCTATTCATATTCAACACCACACTGACACGTGTATCTTAACACCAAGCTCCACATTACTGTTAGCACCAGTTGGTTCGTTATTGTTGATATGAAGTAATATATTATTGTTGAAATAAATTAATATATTATTCTTGATTTAAAGTAATATATTATTGTCAATATCCAATATGCTGTACATTATTGTTGATATGAAGTAGTACATTATTGTTGATATCAAGTAATTAATTATTGTTGATATGAAGTAATGCATTATTGTTGATATCAAGTGATACATTATTGTTGATATCAAGTAATGCATTATTGTTGATATCAAGTAATACATTATTGTTGATATGAAGTAGTATATTATTGTTGATATCAAGTAATACATTATTGTTGATATCAAGTAATGCATTATTGTTGATATCAAGTAATGCATTATTGTTGATATCAAGTAGTGCATTATTGTTGATATCAAGTAATACATTATTGTTGATATGAAGTAGTATATTATTGTTGATATCAAGTAATACATTATTGTTGATATGAAGTAGTACATTATTGTTGATACCAAGTAATACATTATTGTTGATATCAAGTAGCACATTATTGTTGATATCAAGAAATACATTGTTGTTGATATCAAGTAGTACATTATTGTTTGTTTGTTTGTTTTGAATTTCGCACAAAGCTACTCGAGGGCTATCTGTGCTAGCCGTCCCTAATTTAGCAGTGTAAGACTAGAGGGAAGGGAGCTAGTCATCACCACCCACCGCCAACTCTTGGGCTACTCTTTTACCAACGAATATTGGGATTGCCCATAACATTATAACTCCCCCACGGCTGAAAGGGCGAGTATGTTTGGCGCGACGGGGATGCGAACTTGTAACTCTCAGATTACGAGTCGCACACCTGAACACGCTTGGCCATGCCGGGCCGTTCCTGAAGAAACGAATATTTATATATTATTGAAATCCCATCTTTGTAACTGTATTTAGATTTGTTTGGTCTGATGTAAATAATATAAATATACAGTAAATACACGTAGTGTACACTGAACGTTATTAAGGTTTGTCTGTTTCAAATATTTCTAACAATTAACTTGTTAGTAAATATAACACTGGTTTACAAAAAATTTTTTTGTCTGAGGCAAGAATGTGAATAGGTGTTTTTTTACTAATTTGGGTGTGCTGAATTCAAATTTATAAACAGTTTTGCTCTATCACCTCTAGTTTTCTGGCTTTTAAATAGTCTCATTTTAGTATATACAGAGTATATACGTGCTTATTTCAACAGTTGCAGCAGCTTATTACAGATAAAACAGGATAGATAAAGAACATTGACGGAATAAATATACTTGGATGACACTACAGACTGACTTAAATGCTTCCCATACTCTCAGTTCCTTTAAGGTAAGAAGCTCCTCAAAATCAGTATCCTTCAGCACTTCTCGGATTTGAGGTCCGACAAAGATGCCCTCTTTGAGCTTAGCAGCACTGAGACCTGGGAACACAGTAGACAAGTGTTGGAAGGCAGCACCATTTTTGTTCATGGCCTTCACGAAATTCTTCATCAAACCCAGCTTGATGTGAAGAGGAGGAAGAAGCACCTTCTTCATGTCAACCAGAAGATTCTCCTTGACGCTGTGTTCGCCAGGAACGAAAGTGCTTCTAGACCCCCAGTCTTTCTGCTTGTAATGCTGGGATACAGCTCGACTATCCCAGAGACAGAGAAAGCAACAGTACTTTGTGAAGCCCGCTTGCATACCCATAAGAAGACCAATGACCTTGAGGTCCCCACACAGACTCCACTGGTACTGGTTGTACTTAACAGCTTCTAAAAGAAGCTCCATATTGTCATAGGACTCCTTTAGATGGACAGAGTGTGCAGTGGGAATGCTGGGATATTTATTCCCGTTGTGCAGAAGCACAGCCTTGAGACTTCGCTTGGAAGAGTCTATGATAAGACGCCAGTCTGAAGGATTATGTGACAAACCAAGGAAAGTGAACAAGCCAGGTACATTTGTGCAGTAGCACAGCCTTGAGACTTCGCTTGGAAGAGTCTATGAAAAGACGCCAGTCTGAAGGATTATGTGGCAAACCAAGGAAAGTGAACAAGCCAGGTACATTTGTACAGTAGCACAACTTGTTTTCCATGTCGAAAAATGAAGCAAGGTCTTTGTTCCGATTCCTGAAACTGGTGATCCTTACATCTTCCTGGACTAGGTTCCACTGTTTAAACCGAGAAGCCAAGAGCTCTGACTGCTGTTTTGACAGATACAAATCACGAGCAAGGTCATTCAGGTCTTCTTGCGTGATCCAGTGTGGCTCGTTGCCACTTGTTCCTGAATAAGAAGAGTCAATATCTTCGGAAGAGATTGACTTGGCAGAATCTTCCCTTGGAGGCATTTCTTCATCTGATGAGGAAAGAAGATCCTTATTTACTGGATGTGTTGGGACAGGAAGATCATCTGAAAGAGGAACGGGTCTCATAGCAGATGGAAGGTTGGGATATTTGTTCTTTTTTCTAGAAGATCCATTGAAACCAGTTATATTTGTTAGACAAAAATAACAATCATCTGCATGGCTTCGTGGCTCTCTCCAAACCATCGGGACTGCAAAGTTGAAAGCCGCTTTCTTGCCATTAAACCAAGCAGTTGGTTCATTGTCGCAGGGTTTACAACAGATGTGTGGAGCCCAAGATTTGTCCTGATCACCAATTTTACGGTCAAAATAATGAAAGTAGGCAGTTCTGAGGAGGGAAGTGATGGTTCGACGCTGTGCAACTGTCGTGGAGTCCCCACACACGTAGCAGAAAGAATTGGCCTTGTTGAGGCATCCTCGGTGTTTTGACGAGCTTGAAGCCATTGGAGAATCTGAAAAAAAACAAAGTAAAATTAAATCATATGTAAGGCAATAATAATTATGTGCGTCGTTGGAAATTGTAATACAAATATATACCCAAAAGATTGTGTAACACAATTGTCGAGGGACACCAACCTCCTGCGCTGACTGCCAGTGCACTACTGGCTGTTGATTGAGACGTGTTGGCTACGCTTAACTGCCAAAATCCGTCTTGATATATAGCTATATATATATATAATGTAATGTTATCACTTACATTTATTGCATAATAACTAAAAAACAAGACATAAGTCACACAATATTAGAAATTAACCCTGAATGCATATAGGCCTTTATGTACAGTATGTGTACAAAATGTACAGTATGCATATCTAAAAAACTAGAGGTGATGAGTAAAAACGGATTTAAAATCTGAATTCAGCACCCCCAAATTAGGTTAAAACAGCTATTTTCGTGCTTGCCTCAATTTCTTTGTAAACCAGTGTAATATAGAGCTTCACGTTATTTATGTTACTACCTATAATTCACAAAGTTTATACAGAACAACACCACAAGAAACCTTGTTTACAAACCTGAACAAACAGCTAAACAGTGTGCTGTTGTTTTGTATCTGTTTCCATTCCCGCTACAACACCCGTAAATACATCTGAGACTGCCTAGATAGTAGGAATATACGGGGAAGTTTCCTTTATAACCTCAGGTGGAGACGTGCAATCATGCCCTGTAAAACTATGATTCGGTCAATGTGATTTTAAAACTGTATATGGTAAATTTAACAAACCTTGAAAGACCAAACTTACGGTATGAAAATAGTTTCATGTGTTGTAATTATAGCAAAAAAATTATTAACCTAGCGTTAATTGATTCTTACAGCTGAGGTGTTATAAAACACAGTTGTCTTTAGGGTAATTCGCTGACATGAACCATTTGTATAACTTGACATAAAAATTCCAGACTTCTATTTAGCAAACAATCTAAAAAACAGTGGTGTAATACCAATAATAAGAGATTTTTGTAATGTTCTTTATAAACAAATTAACCAAGTGACGTCACCAGAAGTTACGACATCAGTTTTTGTTAAATCTTTCTCCTTCGTTACCCTAGAACTGACTGAGACAGAATAATTTGTAATTAACCATGGACAATTTGTATAGATTAGTTTGATATCAAGTAGTATATTATTGTTGATATCAAAAAGTATATTATTGTTGATATCAAGTAATACATTATTGTTGATATCAAGTAGTACATTATTGTTGATATGAAGTAGTACATTATTGTTGATATGAAGTAGTACATTATTGTTGACATCAGGTAATACATTATTGTTGATATGAAGTGATACATTATTGTTGATATGAAGTAGTACTTTATTGTTGACATCAGGTAATACATTATTGTTGATATGAAGTGATACATTATTGTTGATATGAAGTAGTACTTTATTGTTGATATCAAGTAGTACATTATTGTTCATATAAAGTAGTACTTTATTTTTGATATCAAGTAATACATTATTCTTGTCATCAAGTAATACATTATTGTTGATACCAAGTGGTACGTTATTGTTGATATCAAGTAATACATTATTGTTCATATGAAGTAGTACTTTATTGTTGATAACAAGTAATACATTATTGTTGATATGAAGTAGTACTTTATTGTTGATATGAAGTAGTGCATTATTGTTGACATCAAGTAATACATTATTGTTGATATCAAGTAATACATTATTGTTGATATGAAGTAGTACATTATTTTTGATACCAAGTGGTACGTTATTGTTGATATCAAGTGGTACATTATTGTTGATATGAAATAGTACGTTATTGTTGATATCAAGTAGTACATTATTGTTGACATCAAGTAATACATTATTGTTGATATGAAGTAGTAGATTATTGTTGATACGAAGTAGTACATTATTGCTGATATCAAGTAATACATTATTGTTGATATGAAGTAATACATTATTGTTGATATCAAGTAGTACATTATTGTTGACATCAAGTGGTACATTATTGTTGATATGAAATAGTACGTTATTGTTGATATCAAGTAGTACATTATTGTTGACATCAAGTAATACATTATTGTTGATATGAAGTAGTAGATTATTGTTGATATCAAGTAGTACATTATTGTTGATATCAAGTAATACATTATTGTTGACATCAAGTAGTACTTTATTGTTGATACCAAGTGATACATTATTGTTGATATAAAGTAATACATTATTTTTGATATCAAGTAATACATTATTGTTGTCATCAAGTAACACATTATTGTTGATATCAAGTAGCACATTATTGTTGATATGAAGTAAATCATTATTGTTTATATGAAGTAAATCATTATTGTTGATATGAAGAAGTACATTTTTGTTGATACCAAGTGGTACATTATTGTTGGTATCAAGTAATACATTATTGTTGATATGAAGTAGTATATTATTGTTGATATCAAGAAATACATTGTTGTTGATATCAAGTAGTAATTATTGTTTGTTTTGAATTTTGCACAAAGCTACTCGAGGGCTATCTGTGCTAACCGTCCCTAATTTAGCAGTGTAAGACTAGAGGGAAGGGAGCTAGTCATCACCACCCACCGCCAAATCTTCGGCTACTCTTTACCAACGAATAGTGGTATTGCCCGTAACATTATAACGCCCCCACGGCTGAAAGGGCGAATATGTTTGGCGAGACGGGGATGCGAACCCGTAACTCTCAGATTACGAGTCGCACACCTTAACACGCTTGGCCATGTCGGGCCGTTCCTGAAGAAACGAATATTTATATATTATTGAAATCCCATCTTTCTAACTGTATTTAGATTTGTTTGGTCTAATGTAAATAATATAAATATACAATAAATACACGTAGTGTACACTGAACGTTATTAAGGTTTGTCTGTTTCAAATATTTCTAACAATTAACTTGTCAGTAAATATAATACAGAACTTTACGTTATTTATGTTACTACCTATAATTCACAAAGCTTATACAGAACAACACCACAGGAAACCTTGTTCACAAACCTGAAGAAACAGCTAAACAGTGTGCTGTTGTTTTGTATCTGTTTCCATTCCCGCTACAACACCCGTAAATACATCTGAGACTGCCTAGATCAGTAGTTTTTAACCTTTTTCAGTGTTTGCACCCCTTTCAAATCAGTAATCATTTCTCGCATCCCCTGGAAACTTAAATATAAAAAAAGCTAAAAATACAAAGTTGATGTAATCAAAAATTTTTTTTTAATCTTCATACATACAGCATACCTTTTTTCAAGACAAAAATTCAGGGTACATAATGAAAAATTAATTTCAATTTTGTTAATGATGTTTTTATTTAGCCTGTAATGCACAGTAAACTTAGTGACTTCGTTGCTGCTGTTTTTTCTCTATGATGGCATCAAATCTTGGCGTCTTTGTACTGAGTGCCACTCGCATGTCATGTTCAGAATTCAGCCGATTTCTGCATTTTGTTTGGATGTGAAGTAGACAAGAAAATCCTTGTTCACACAAGTAAGTAGTTGCAAATGGTACCAGCACTTCAAGAGCTTTCTTCGCTAATGCAGGGTATGCTTCCAGCTGAGAAGCCCAGAAGTGTTCCAGCTGACTATTGGTGAACTCCATTTGGATTTCACGATTGTGTCTAAGGTCGATGAGATCTTCCTTGATGCCGCTGACATCTTCCAAATTCTGCATGAAAGGATTCAGGATCCAGTTGTCACAGGTTTGCAGCTCTCCACACGAGAAGTAACCCTCAAATGAAGTACGCAGCATCTGCATATGTTCAACAACTTTTGCAACAAAGTCTGGATGCAGTGTAGAATTTTATGTGACTTTCTCTTCCAGGCAGGGGAAATTTGCCAAATTCCCCATCTTCACACGCTTTATCCACAAGACAAGTTTTTCTTTGAATGCAGCCAATTTCGCGCTTGCAGTCACAATGTTGAGTCCCCTTCCTTGCAGAGAGAGATTGAGTTCATTGATAGCTAAAAACACATCAGCCAAATAGGCAAGCATCTGAACAAAACTAGGTTCTTTGAAATATATAGCCAGTTCTTGTACCCTTTCACGGAGAAACTGATGAATTTCTCCTCTCAGTTCAAACACACGAAACAGCACACGACCACGTGACAACCACCTCACTTCAGTGTGGTACAAAAGAACAGTGTGTTCCTGACCCATTTCCTCACAAAGTGACTGAAACAATCGATGGTTCAAAGCTCGGCTGCGAATAAAGTTTACAACCTTGACATAAATATCCAGAGTTTTCTTGAGATCTGGGGGCAATGTCTTTGCTGCAAGAGAGTGACGATGAAGAAAGCAGTGAGTGATTTTCAGATTAGGAACTTCTTTCCTCATTAATGCAGCAAACCTAGAACGATTGCCCAGCATTGCTGGTGCACCATCTGTACATATTGAACCAATTTTGTCAAGGTGAAGTTCGTTTCTTAAGAAAAATTCTTGTATTTTGTTAAGCACATCTATAGCTTGTGCAGTTGTCTTTAAGGACTGACAGAAAGGAAACTTTCTTCCACTTTTTTCTCCTTCACGTAACGAACTACTGCCAATAGCTGACAACAGTTGGATACATCTGTTGATTCATCCACTTGTAGGCTAATCTTAACTGGACTAGCCTTGATGTCAGCTACAACTTGTTCCAGGATGTCAACACTCATGTCGATGATTCGGTTATGGATTACATCATTTGACAAAGACACTTGTTGGAGTTTCTTCTCAGCTTCCTTGCCGAGAACAATCTTTGCCATTTCAAGGGCACATGGCTTGATCAGTTCCTCACCAATTGTATGGGGTTTATTTGATTTAGCAATCTGGTATGCAACTTCATAAGAAGCACGCAGTAAAGGTTTCTCTGTTGGCGAAAATCCATAAGTCGGCAATGTGCCAACCTGATCAAACCTAGCTCTTTTGACCCTTAATGTCACAATGTCATTTCCTGCATCCCTGCCACCATGTTTGTTTTGAAATGTTCATCAAGCTTTGATGGCTTCAAGTTCGCATTGGAGAAGAGTGTGCTGCACAGGATACACTGTGGACGTTGTGTCCCATCCTTCTCTGTAGTACAGGTGAAACCAAACTTGACATATTCGTCATTCCACTTTCGTTTCTTCGACATACTGCAGACAAATCTGGAAAAGAAACACATTCATTTGTAGGTGTTTTCTTTTTTTTATGAATTATCTCTAAATTATGTGAAGGAGAGACTGAAATACCTGGTTTAATCAGTAGATTTGTAGGCATGACAATACATTCTATGAAAATATTGTAACGGCTACACTGCTACAGTGATGATGTATGTTATGTAAACAACCCATCGCTCATTTAAATAAATGTGTAGAAAGCAAAATCTGAAATAATACATAACCAATCTTCCACCCTACTGTTATGCATCAGAAAAAAATAACATTGAAACAGGGAGACCATAACTCACGTGTTGATGGCACGGATGGGTGGTGTGGACTGAGACGTGATGATAACCTCCCTCTCTCTCCGTGTTGCGCACGTGTCCTGTACGCGTCCCTTCCTCGTCTATCCAAATCACATACCCGTTTGTTTACCCTGTATTGGAATCTGATGCAACTTTACCACTTCATTAGGAAATCAGGTTTAGGTTTAACTTTGTCTCGGAACACTGCTGAAGCAAAAATGTTTCTTCTTAGGAGAAATATAAAGCATACTCTTATGTAAAAATATAGATTTGCTTTAATTATTCATGGGCATCCTCGCACCCCTTGGGAATCATCTTCGCACCCCCTAGGGGTGCGGGCACCCCTGGTTAAGAACCCCTGGCCTAGATAGTAGGAATACACGGGGAAGTTTCCTTTATAATCTCAGGTGGAGACGTGCAATCATGCCCTGTAAAACTATGATTCGGTCAATGTGATTTTAAAACTGTATATGGTAAATTTAACAAACCTTGAAAGACCAAACATACGGTATGAAAATAGTTTCATGTGTTGTAATTATAGCAAAAAAATTATTAACCTAGCGTTAATTGATTCTTACAGCTGAGGTGTTATAAAACACAGTTGTCTTTAGGGTAATTCGCTGACATAGACCATTTGTATAACTTGACATAAAAATTCCAGACTTCTATTTAGCAAACAATCTAAAAGCAGTGGTGTAATACCAATAATAAGAGATTTTGTGATGTTCTTTATAAACAAATTAACCAAGTGACGTTACCAGAAGTAACGACATCAGTTTTTGATAAATCTTTCTCCTTCGTTACCCTAGAACTGACTGAGACAGAATAATTTGTAATTAACCATGGATAATTTGTATAGATTAGTTTGATATCAAATAGTATATTATTGTTGATATCAAGAAGTATATTATTGTTGATATCAAGAAGTATATTATTGTTGATATGAAGTAGTACATTATTGTTGACATCAAGTAACACATTATTGTTGATATGAAGTGCTCCTTTATTGTTGATATAAAGTAGTACTTTATTGTTGATATGAAGAAGTACATTATTGTTGATATCAAGTAATACATTATTGTTGATCTCAAGTAATACATTATTGTCGATATGAAGTAGTACTTTATTGTTGATATAAAGTAGTACATTATTGTTGATATCAAGTAATACATTATTGTTGATCGCAAGTAATACATTATTGTTGACATGAAGTAGTACTTTATTGTTGATACCAAGTGATACATTATTGTTGATATGAAGTAATACATTATTGTTGATATGAAGTAATACATTATTGTTGATATGAAGTAATACATTATTGTTGATCTCAAGTAATACATTATTGTTGATATCAAGTAATACATTATTGTTGACATCAAGTAATACATTATTGTTGATATCAAGTAACACATTATTGTTGATATCAAGTAATACATTATTGTTGACATCAAGTAATACGTTATTGTTGACATGAAGTAGTACATTATTGTTGATATGAAGTAATACATTATTGTTGATATGAAGTAATACATTATTGTTGATATCAAGTAACACATTATTGTTGACATCAAGTAGTACTTTATTGTTGATACCAAGTGATACATTATTGTTGATATGAAGTAATACATTATTGTTGATATGAAGTAGTACATTATTGTTGATACCAAGTGATACATTATTGTTGATATGAAGTAATACATTATTGTTGATATCAAGTAACACATTATTGTTGATATCAAGTAATACATTATTGTTGACATCAAGTAATACATTGTTGTTGATATGAAGTAGAATATTACACCATGTAACAAAAGTTTTACTTTTTCTTGTTCCTGGACAGAAAGTGTTATTTCCCAATTGCTTATGTCTAAAGTACATTTAAAAGACCTACTTTTTTCTTGAAACTTTGCTTTAGTGATCTGGGTAATGAAATTTGTAAATTTACCAGAACATTCCAGGTACATTTAGAGAATTTACTCGAACTTACAAGAATCTTCAAGAACTTTCTAGAATGTTATAGAAACCTCAAAGCTCCATAATGGGAATAAGTGTCCGTCTCTTCCCCTGGATCATTCAGTGCACCTCAGAGAGGAATACAACAGCATCAAGACCTTGCTAGAAGTATGATGAGTATGGTTGGAAGGTTATCAGAGTCTTCAGAATGTTGGCATTCCTGATGGGTCTCCAAGGAGTCTTTACCAAGGTTCCTTGTTATCTTGGCCTTTGGGACAGCAGGGACACCACAGCACATTACAACATGAAGCACTGGTCAAAATAGACCGAATTCTCTGTGGGGAGGCCCAGTGTCAACTGTGATCCACTAGTGGACCTCCAGAAGGTGTTGTTTTTACCACTGCACATAAAATTAGGTCTCATGAAACAATTTGTCACAGCCTTCATGTATCTTCGATACTTCTTCCCTGAGCTATCTGAGACAAAGGTCAAAGCTGGTGTCTTCGTTGGACCACAAATAAAGAAGATCCTGGAGTGCACAGAATTTCCCAAAATGCTCAGTAGGGAGGAAAAAAAAGAATGGGGCAGCTTTGTCGCACTGGTTTGGGACTTCTTGGGCAACCATAAGGCCAAAAATTATGTGGAACTGGTTGAGGCTATGGTGAAGAACTACGATAAAATGGGCTGCAGGATGTCCCTGAAAGTCCATATCCTTGACGTTCATCTTGATAAATTCAAGGAGAACATGGGAGCATACTCAGAGGAGCAAGGCGGGCGCTTTCACCAAGATATACTGGACTTTTAACGCCGCTACCAAGGAGCGTATAACGAAAACATGATGGGAGATGAAATTTGGGGGCTGATATGTGAAAGTGATTTACATTACAGTCGCAAATCTCGAAAAACTACTCACTTCTAAACATTTTTGTATAACTTTAGTATAAATACATGTAAATCTTGATTCATACGTTGTTTTATTCAGACTTGATGTAAATAAAAATGTGCAAGTTTGCCCGTTTTTACATATAAAATAGGTTAATTTCTAAATTTCATTATCCAGGTCACAAAAGCAAAGTTTGAAGGGAATAATGGTCATTTTCTGTACTTTTACAACACAAACAGTTAAGAAATAACACATACTATCCAGGAACAAAATGTGTGTTACATCGTGTTATTTAAGTCAAAGTATTTCCACAACAAATTTTAGGAACATTATATTAGATTAATAACGCTAAGAAAATATTGTTTTCATATATTTATTATCAATCGAAAATGATGCGAAATGCATTTTACGTGTCTTACTCGAAATATTCCTCATACAGTTTTGTTTGTTTTGAATTTCGTGCAGAGAAAGAAACCTTCACGAATATATAAAACAATAATTTCTTATGATTTATAAACGATTTCATTTCTTTCTTTCTTTAGGCGGAATATTACATAATGGCCTCTGTGTACTTTAGTATTAACAGGCATCAAACCATGAATTTTACAGTTATAAGACCTCACGCTGAATATATCGCTGAATGAATAGATGACTAACTGACTGATTTATCTGAGTTTATTTCAACCTTGTTACGTGTTACATTAACAACTGTAACTATCTTATTCTAGTAACAACCACAACAAAATAAATCAATACCTTTATTTTTACAATATATATAAATTGTTATTAAAGGAAAATTCATTCTAACTCAGTTCTATTTTGTGTTGTCATGACGAATAAAAATTATGTTTACTTATCTCATTAGTTCTACATTTTCTTAAAGAAAGCGTTTAAATAAATATAAAAACAAGAGAGGCCTAAAACACGTGATAAAATTAACTTTGTAACTTCTATTGTCTATAACTCAATAGCTTAAGTGAAACCAGTCAGTAAAACTTGTAAAAATGGAAGTCCTGCTTTCTTCAGACGATAAGTAACCTCATAAGGTCACGTGACTGTTACTTTCTATTTGTTATCAAGGTGTTTCTGGGAAGCATCGTGTTCGTTACTGATAAATTTAATACAAAAGACAGCCACCAAGAATAAACAGCTATTTCATGTCCATCAGTTGAGACAAACGAACAAAAATGTTTGGAAAGGTGATTTTGTTTCTTTTGTTGACGTCACTTAGCTTCTCACTAGCCACAGGTATAGTTCTCTTTTGTTACGTCTTCTGTAAGATTCATTTCTGTTATAACCGTAAAACAATACAATTATTAATTATTTTAAAGTTTCATACTCTTGAATAACACTGAAAAATAACTGTATTCCAGGATTTCCGAAATGTGAAATTTGAAAACATTAATCAATATTAGGGTTAAGTGTCATAAGTACAAATGCTTGTCATGAAACAATTATTATACTAAGTGACTGCCCACCTAAAGTTTATCAAACGTAATCTATACAGTAATAACAGAGATTGCTTGATACCGTCACAGATCGTGGTAAAGACTGCAAATCTCCACCTGATTCAGGACGTTGTAAGGCCTATTTACCTAGGTATTACCATGATACATACAGCCACCAGTGCAGGATATTTATTTATGGTGGTTGTGGCGGGAATAGAAACCGATACAAAACAATAGCAGACTGCTTGACCGCTTGTTCAGGTTTGTTTAATACAGTTTCCTTTCATTTTGTTCTGTATAAACATTTTGCATTTCGAGGTATTTATACTGTAGTATATTGAACGTGAATATATATATATTACAGTTACTAAAACACTACTTGCTAAAACTGTGGAAACTTAAAAACGTTCAACGTACACAACATGTATATTTATAACACTAACATCAGACCAACAACTCTAGGTACATTCATGTAGTTGGAATACCAATAATATACATATTGATTCTGTAACACGGAAGATGGAAGTTTCCCGGAAATACGTAACATGATGCACTACAAAAAGCTGATACATTGTTCTGTCTAATTTCCTTATTTGATGTATCTAAACAAACACGTGTTCAGTAGATTTATAAAGGAACATATCATTCCTTTTGATAGATTATTTTAGATTTCTAATAGTAGACAATATGAAACTAACTTAGAGTTTATTTATTTTTTTATATTACATCGTTTGTCTTGGGAATAAAAGAAGTAACAGGCAGTGACAAACTTAGTTGTCTAATAACCTACAAGTGATATGTTGTTAGTCAATAAACTATAGGTTATATATCATTTTCTAATAAACTAGAGCTTATATATCGTTATCTAATAACCTAGATGTTATATTTTATTATCTAATAACCTACAGGTTATATATCGTTATCCGATAATCGACAATATATGTATAATTATCCAGTGAGCCACGGGTGATATACAGCTATCCAGTAAACCACATTATATACCGTTATTCGGTAAACTACAGATTATGTTTTGTTATCCAATAAGCTACAGATTATATTTTGTTATCTAGTAAGCTACAGATTATATTTTGTTATCTAGTATGCTACAGATTATATTTTGTTATCCATTAAGCTACAGATTATATGTTGTTATCCAATAAGCTACATATTATATTTTGTTGTCCAATAAGCTACGGATTATATTTTGTTATTCAGTAAGCTGCAGATTATATTTTGTTATCTAGTATGCTACAGATTATATTTTGTTATCCATTAAGCTACAGATTATATTTTGTTATCCAATAAGCTACAAATTATATTTTGTTGTCCAGTATGCTACAGATTATATTTTGTTATCCAATAAGCTACGGATTATATTTTGTTATTCAGTAAGCTGCAGATTATATTTTGTTATCTAGTATGCTACAGATTATATTTTGTTATCCAACAAGCTACAGATTATATTTTGTTATTCAGTTAGCTGCAGATTATATTTTGTTATTCAGTAACCTGCAGATTATATTTTGTTATCCAGTAAGCTACAGATTATATTTGTTATCCAGTAAGCTACAGATTATATTTGTTATCCAGTAAGCTACAGATTATATTTGTTATTCAGTAAGCTACAGATTATATTTTGTTATCCAGTAAGCTACAGATTATATTTGTTATCTAGTAAGCTACAGATTATATTTGTTATCTAGTAAGCTACAGATTATATTTGTTATCTAGTATGCTACATATTATATTTGTTATTCAGTAAGCTACAGATTATATTTCTTATCCAGTATGCTACAGATTATATTTTGTTATCCATTAAGCTACAGGTTATATTTGTTATCCAGTATACTACAGATTATATTTTGTTATCCAGTAAGCTACAGATTATATTTTGTTATCCAATAAGCTGCAGATTATATTTTGTTCTCCAGTATGCTACAGCTTCTATTTTGTTATTCAGTAAGCTGCAGATTATATTTTGTTCTCCAGTATGCTACAGATTATATTTTGTTATCCATTAAGCCATAGATTGTATTTTGTTATCCATAAAGCTAAAGATTATATTTTATTGTTCAGTATGCTACATATTATATTTTGTTATCCAATAAGCTACAGATTATATATTGTTATCCCGTAAGCTACAGATTATATTTTATTGTTCAGTATGCTAAAGATTATACTTTATTGTTCAGTATGCAACAGATTATATTTTGTTATCCAATAAGCTACAGATTATATATTGTTATCCAGTAAGCTACAGATTATATTTTGTTATCCATTAAGTTACAGATTATATTTTGTTATCCAATAAGCTACATATTATATTTTGTTGTCCACTATGCTACAGATTATATTTTGTTATCCAACAAGCTACAGATTATATTTTGTTATTCAGTAAGCTGCAGATTATATTTTGTTATTCAGTAACCTGCAGATTATATTTTATTGTCCAGTATGCTACAGATTATATTTTGTTATTCAGTAAGCTACAGATTATATTTTGTTATCCAGTAAGCTACAGATTATATTTGTTATCCAGTAAGCTACAGATTATATTTGTTATCCAGTAAGCTACATATTATATTTGTTATTCAGTAAGCTACAGATTATATTTTGTTATCCAGTAAGCTACAGATGAAATTTGTTATCTAGTAAGCTACAGATTATATTTGTTATCTAGTAAGCTACATATTATATTTGTTATCCATTAAGCTACAGATTATATTTGTTATCCAGTATGCTACAGATTATATTTTGTTATCCATTAAGCTACAGATTATATTTTGTTATCCAATAAGCTACAGATTATATTTTGTTATCCAATAAGCTACAGATTATATTTTGTTATTCAGTAAGCTGCAGATTATATTTTGTTGTCCAGTATGCTACAGATTATATTTTGTTATCCATTAAGCCATAGATTGTATTTTGTTATCCATTAAGCTACAGATTATATTTTATTGTTCAGTGTGCTACAGATTATATTTTGTTATCCAATAAGCTACAGATTATATATTGTTATCCAGTAAGCTACAGATTATATTTTATTGTTCAGTATGCTACAGATTATACTTTATTGTTCAGTATGCTACAGATTATATTTTGTTATCCAATAAGCTACAGATTATATATTGTTATCCAGTAAGCTACAGATTATATTTTGTTATCCATTAAGCTACAGATTATATTTTGTTATCCAATAAGCTACATATTATATTTTGTTGTCCAGTATGCTACAGATTATATTTTGTTATCCAACAAGCTACAGCTTATATTTTGTTATTCAGTAAGCTGCAGATTATATTTTGTTGTCCAGTATGCTGCAGATTATATTTTGTTATTCAGTAAGCTACAGATTATATTTTGTTATCCAGTAAGCTACAGATTATATTTGTTATCCAGTAAGCTACAGATTATATTTGTTATCCAGTAAGCTACACATTATACTTGTTATCCAGTAAGCTACAGATTATATTTGTTATCCAGTATGCTACAGATTATATTTGTTACCTAGTAAGCTACACATTATATTTGTTACTCAGTAAGCTACACGTTATATTTGTTATTCAGTAAGCTACAGATTATATTTGTTATCCAGTATGCTACAGATTATATTTTGTTATCCATTAAGCTACAGATTATATTTGTTATCCAGTATGCTACAGATTATATTTTGTTATCCAGTAAGCTACAGATTATATTTGTTATCTAGTAAGCTACATATTATATTTGTTATTCAGTAAGCTACAGATTATATTTGTTATCCAGTATGCTACAGATTATATTTTGTTATCCATTAAGCTACAGATTATATTTGTTCTCCAGTATGCTACAGTTTATATTTTGTTATCCATTAAGCTACAGATTATATTTTGTTATCCAAAAAGCTACAGATTATATTTTGTTATCCAAAAAGCTACAGATTATATTTTGTTATACAATAAGCTACAGATTATATTTTGTTATCCAATAAGCTACAGATTCTATTTTGTTATTCAGTAAGCTGCAGATTATATTTTGTTGTCCAGTATGCTACAGATTATATTTTGTTATCCATTAAGCCATAGATTGTATTTTGTTATCCATTAAGCTACAGATTATATTTTATTGTTCAGTATGCTACAGATTATATTTTGTTATCCAGTAAGCTACAGATTATATTTTATTGTTCAGTATGCTATATATTATATTTTGTTGTCCAGTATGCTACAGATTATATTTTGTTATCCAATAAGCTACAGATTGTATTTTGTTATTCAGTAAGCTGCAGATTATATTTTGTTATTCAATAAGCTACAGATTATATTTTGTTATCTAGAGTGCTACAGATTATATTTTGTTATCCATTAAGCTACAGATTATATTTTGTTATCCAATAAGCTACATATTATATTTTGTTGTCCAGTATGCTACAGATTATATTTTGTTATCCAACAAGCTACAGATTATATTTTGTTATTCAGTAAGCTACAGATTATATTTGTTATCCAGTAAGCTACAGATTATATTTGTTATCCAGTAAGCTACATATTATATTTGTTATTCAGTAAGCTACAGATTATATTTTGTTATCCAGTAAGCTACAGATTATATTTGTTATCTAGTAAGATACAGATTATATTTGTTATCTAGTAAGCTACATATTATATTTGTTATTCAGTAAGCTACAGATTATATTTGTTATCCAGTATGCTACAGATTATATTTTGTTATCCATTAAGCTACAGATTATATTTGTTATCCAGTATGCTACAGATTATATTTTGTTATCCAGTAAGCTACAGATTATATTTGTTATCTAGTAAGCTACAGATTATATTTGTTATTCAGTAAGCTACAGATTATATTTGTTATCCAGTATGCTACAGATTATATTTTGTTATCCATTAAGCTACAGATTATATTTGTTATCCAGTATGCTACAGATTATATTTTGTTATCCAGTAAGCTACAGATTATATTTGCTATCTAGTAAGCTACATATTATATTTGTTATTCAGTAAGCTACAGATTATATTTGTTATCCAGTATGCTACAGATTATATTTTGTTATCCATTAAGCTACAGATTATATTTGTTATCCAGTATGCTACAGATTATATTTTGTTATCCATTAAGCTACAGATTATATTTTGTTATCCAATAAGCTACAGATTATATTTTGTTATCCAATAAGCTACAGATTATATTTTGTTATTCAGTAAGCTGCAGATTATATTTTGTTGTCCAGTATGGTACAGATTATATTTTGTTATCCATTAAGCCATAGATTATATTTTGTTATCCCTTAAGCTACAGATTATATTTTGTTATCCATTAAGCTACAGATTATATTTTGTTATCCATTAAGCTACAGATTATATTTTATTGTTTAGTATGCTACAGATTATATTTTGTTATCCAATAAGCTACAGATTATATATTGTTATCCAGTAAGCTACAGATTATATTTTGTTATCCATTAAGCTACAGATTATATTTTGTTATCCAATAAGCTACATATTATATTTTGTTGTCCAGTATGCTACAGATTATATTTTGTTATCCAACAAGCTACAGATTATATTTTGTTATTCAGTAAGCTGCACATTATATTTTGTTATTCAGTAACCTGCAGATTATATTTTGTTGTCCAGTATGCTACAGATTATATTTTGTTATTCAGTAAGCTACAGATTATATTTTGTTATCCAGTAAGCTACAGATTATATTTGTTATCCAGTAAGCTAGAGATTATATTTGTTATCCAGTAAGCTACATATTATATTTGTTATTCAGTAAGCTACAGATTATATTTTGTTATCCAGTAAGCTACAGATTATATTTGTTATCTAGTAAGCTACAGATTATATTTGTTATCTAGTATGCTACAGATTATATTTTGTTATCCATTAAGCTACAGATTATATTTGGTGTCCAGTATGCTACAGATTATATTTTGTTATCCAGTAAGCTACAGATTATATTTTGTTATCCAATAAGCCACAGATTATATTTTGTTATCCAATAAGCTACAGATTATATTTTGTTATCCAATAAGCTACAGATTATATTTTGTTATCCATTAAGTCATAGATTGTATTTTCTTATCCATTAAGCTACAGATTATTTTTTATTGTTCAGTATGCTACAGATTATATTTTGTTATCCAGTAAGCTACAGATTATATTTGTTATCCAGTAAGCTACAAATTATATTTGTTATCCAGTAAGCTACAGATTATATTTGTTATCCAGTAAGCCATAGATTATATTTGTTACTCAGTAAGCTACACATTATATTTGTTATCCAGTAAGCTACAGATTATATTTGTTATCCAGTAAGCTACAGATTATATTTGTTATCCAGTAAGCTACAGATTATATTTGTGATCCAGTAAGCTACACATTATATTTGTTATCCAGTAAGCTACACATTATATTTGTTATCCAGTAAGCTACACATTATATTTGTTACTCAGTAAGCTACACATTATATTTGTTATCCAGTAAGCTACAGATTATATTTGTTATCCAGTATGCTACAGATTATTTTTGTTACTCAGTAAGCTACACATTATATTTGTTACTCAGTAAGCTACACATTATATTTGTTATCCAGTATGCTACACATTATATTTGTTACTCAGTAAGCTACACATTATTTTTGTTATCCAGTAAGCTACATATTTGTTACTCAGTAAGCTACAGATTATATTTGTTATCCAGTAAGCTACACATTATATTTTGTTATCCAGTAAGCTACGCATTATATTTGTTACTCAGTAAGCTACACATTATATTTGTTACTCAGTAAGCTACACATTATACTTGTTATCCAGTAAGCTACAGATTATATTTGTTATCCAGTATGCTACAGATTATATTTGTTACCTAGTAAGCTACACATTATATTTGTTACTCAGTAAGCTACACGTTATATTTGTTATCCAGTAAGCTACACGTTATATTTGTTATCCAGTAAGCTACAGATTATATTTGTTACTCGGTAAGCTACACATTATAGTTGTTATCCATTAAGCTACAGATTATATTTGTTATCCAGTAATCTACAGATTATATTTGTTATCCAGTAAGCTACACATTATATTTGTTATCCAGTAAGCTACACATTATATTTGTTATCCAGTAAGCTACTCATTATATTTGTTATCCAGTAAGCTACAGATTATATTTGTTATCCAGTAAGCTACATATTATATTTTGTTATCCAGTAAGCTACAGATTATATATCTTTTTGGATATAACAGGTTATAAAATTGTTATACATCCACATTTAGTAACCTAAATGTTACACATTGTTATCTATGAAACCACAATTTATATATTTTTATCCGATAAACTACAAGTTATATGTCATTATCCAATAAATTACAGGTTACATGTTATTATCAGATATATTTCACGTTATACATCATTATTAAATAACCTGCAGGTTATATAACGGTCCAATAATTTGTAGGTTATACAACATTATGCAATAACCTGTGGGTTACATGTTGTTATAAAATAAACTACAATTTATATATTGTTTTCTAAAAAAAATCTATGTCATTATCCAATAACCTACTGTTTATATGTCATTTTCCGGTAAACTACAGGTTATAAATTATTATCGTATAATCTACAGTACGTCAGGAATGTTACAAACTGTAAACCTACCTACTTAACAAAACTAATATTTGATTAATATCACAATAACGGCTTGTACCTTGTTCATGGAGACAGAGACCCTTAAACATGTTTGTGGTACATTAAGAGCCTAGAATATTTTGTAGCAAGTAAACCTGGAAAATTAACTTTTTACACACAGCTAGATAACATATAATATTAACGGTTAATGTGTTGATACAATGCTCTTGAACATAAATAGAAAGGCTATATACAACATATAACAGAGACTTGGTACTGCAAATGGTATGTTGAATATGTTCACATAACCGTGTGTACCACATTCTGAATTGTATTCTGTGAACTACAATACACATCTCCAATTACTGTAATCTACTGGGTAGCAAGTGTGTTGTTTTTGATAACTCTTGACAAACATGCTACTAGGGTTCAAACTTAGTGGACAACACTGAAGGTCAGTATATCTCACACTCATATACTTCAGTGTTCCTTTTCGAAAGGGCCCGGCATGGCCTAGCGCGTAAGGCGTGCGACTCGTAATCCGAGGGTCGCGGGTTCGCGCCCGAGTCGCGCTAAATATGCTCGCCCTCTCAGCCGTGGGGGTGTATAATGTGACGGTCAATCCCACTATTCGTTGGTAAAAGAGTAGCCCAAGAGTTGGCGGTGGGTGGTGATGACTAGCTGCCTTCCCTCTAGTCTTACACTGCTAAATTAGGGACGGCTAGCACAGATAGCCCTCGAGTAGCTTTGTGCGAAATTCCCAAACAAACAAACAAACAAAACAAACTTTTCGAAAGGTTGCGACATCCCATGGTTTCTGCTTCTGTGCTGCCATCTACAAAACTCAAATATCCCACATGTGCTTGTCAGACGTCACAATTATTACACGTGTATGTTGAAAATTTGTATTTTTCCAAAGAAAAAAGAAAGTTAATACTTTTGTTCCAAGAAAACTTGTTAGTCTTACCCAACAATTATCTGAACAATGTGGTTCAAGAGAGGGAAAAACAAAGCATTGTTGAACAATAGTTTATCAAGAGTTGAAAACATATCTTACCTGGACATAATATCGTATTATAGAGGCCTGTAATCTGAAAACGTAACCATCTCTTGTTTTCATCTTCTGATTAAAGTGAGGGAAACTAGTTTGCAGTTTTCACTACCTACTTTACCATAACTAACAAAACAGTGTGCAGTTTTCACTACCTACTTTACCATAACTAACAAAACAGTTTGCAGTTTTCACTACCTACTTTACAATAACTAACAAATCAGTGCGCAGTTTTCACTACCTATTTTACTATAACTAACAAATCAGTGTGCAGTTTTCACTACCTACTTTACTATAACTAACAAATCAGTGTGCAGTTTTCACTACCTATTTTATCATAACTAACAAAACAGTGTGCAGTTTTCACTACCTACTTTACTATAACTAACAAATCAGTGTGCAGTTTTCACTACCTACTTTACTCTTACTAACAAATCAGTGTGCAGTTTTCACTACCTACTTTACCATAACTAACAAAACAGTGTGCAGTTTTCACTACCTACTTTACTATAACTAACAAATCAGTGTGCAGTTTTCACTACCTACTTTACTATAACTAACAAATCAGTGTGCAGTTTTTACTACCTACTTTACTATAATTAACAAAACAATGTGCAGTTTTCACTACCTACTTTACTAAAACTAGCAAACAGTGGTTTTGTGCGTCACTGTTAAAGTTTCAAAATACCTGAAATTCTGACTTTACTACAACTTATGTTCCATTATTTTCTGACTGTACTACAACTTATGTATCCATTACGTTCTGACTGTACTACAACTTATGTATCCATTAAGTTCTGACTGTACTACAACTTATGTATCCACTAAGTTCTGACTGTACTACAACTTATGTTTTCACTAAGTTCTGACTATACTACAAGGTGTGTATCCACTAAGTTCTGACTATACTACAAGTTATGTATCCACTAAGTTCTTACTATACTACAACTTATGTATCCACTAAGTTCTGACTATACTACAACTTATGTATCCACTAAGTTCTGACTATACTACAACTTATGTATCCACTAAGTTCTGACTATACTACAACTTATGTATCCACTAAGTTCTGACTATACTACAACTTATGTATCCACTAAGTTCTGACTATACTACAAGTTATGTATCAACTAAGTTCTGACTATACTACAACTTATGTATCCACTACGTTCTGACTATACTACAATTTATGTATCCACTAAGTTCTGACTATACTACAAGTTATGTATCCATTAAGTTCTGACTATACTACAAGGTGTGTACCTACTGAGTTCTAACTATACTACAAGTTATGTATCTACTAAGTTCTGACTATACTACAAGATATGTATCCATTAAGTTCTGACTATACTACAACTTATGTATCCATTAAGTTCTGACTATATTACAAGGTGTGTACCTACAATGTTCTGATTATAATATACTTTCTGTATTTACTACGTCCTGACTATAATACAAAGAGTATATCCACTAATATCTGACTGTACTAGAAGATGTATATCCACTAAGTTCTGACTGTACTAGAAGATGTATATCCACTAAGTTTTGACTGTACTAGAAGATGTATATCCACTAAGTTCTGACTGTACTAGAAGATGTATATCCACTAAGTTTTGACTGTACTAGAAGATGTATATCAACTAAGTTCTGACTGTACTAGAAGATGTATATCCACTAAGTCCTGACTGTACTAGAAGATGTATATCCACTAAGTTCTGACTGTACTAGAAGATGTATATCCACTAAGTTTTGACTGTACTAGAAGATGTATATCCACTAAGTTTTGACTGTACTAGAAGATGTATATCCACTAAGTTTTGACTGTACTAGAAGATGTATATCCACTAAGTTCTGACTGTACTAGAAGATGTATATCCACTAAGTTTTGACTGTACTAGAATATGTATATCCACTAAGTTCTGACTGTACTAGAAGATGTATATCCACTAAGTTCTGACTGTACTAGAAGATGTATATCCACTAAGTTTTGACTGTACTAGAAGATGTATATCCACTAAGTTCTGACTGTACTAGAAGATGTATATCCACTAAGTTTTGACTGTACTAGAATATGTATATCCACTAAGTTCTGACTGTACTAGAAGATGTATATCCACTAAGTTCTGACTGTACTAGAAGATGTATATCCACTTAAGTTCTTAACATTGTTCACAGAAATATTTCTACACAATAATGAAACTCTGGTGTGTAAGGAGGTTTCCATTGTATTTTAAAACAGTGTAAGAACTGTAGATAACTTAGAAACTAATAATTGTTAGAAGTAAAGAGATAGGTCTGAGAATATTGCGGTCCTTAGATCTTAGTCAGTAAACTACAGGGAAGGCAGCTAGTCAGTAGTACCCACTGCCAATAAGGTAGATACTCTTGCCTGATCCAGAACTGAAAATTGATCATAATTCCTCTAGTGCATTCACGAAGTGTGGAGTGATAAGGGCTAGCGAATCAAACCACTAGCCACGTCAGGGTTGGTTCAGTAAGATGATTATATTGGGTGAGTTGATAAGGGTGGATACAGAATGAACGTGTGGGACTTTTATACACTGTTACTAAGCTGGGTCCTGTATGGACGAACTCCGTTGAATGATGGCACGGATTCTTTTTGGACTGTAATCTCTTCGTCGAGAGCTGTGGTTTCACTGAAATGTGTCAATGAAAGCGATATTTAAGTCCATACAAATCATGATAAACAGGACTATTATTATAAAAAGTCCAGACCTGTTCTAGAAGATACCTAAAGAGACTGCTCTTCAAACCAGTTTTGAACAAATATAGAATGGAAGATTTCTACTATAGAAGGTAATGCTTGTATTTACTTCCTGTGGTATGACATCAGAAACGTGTTTAATTGCTTGACGGTCCAGAATTTGTTCTTGTTGAAGGAAGTTGGAAGCAGCAGAGAAACACGCTATGTGACTACATGCGTTACGAGGTTAAATGCAAATCCTTTAAGTATATAAAACTAGAGGTGAATTTAGTCCTCAGGATGTTCCTGTTAACTGACAGGGAATATATTCGGGAGGTGATTTTCTGGTTAACAGTTGACATCCGAGTCTTCCAGATTAGATGTTTGTCGAAAACAATAAGAAGACATTTGATTACACTAAAAACGATGGGTGGGTACATGGTCGTATTGTACGTTAAATAGGAATATATTGTGACGAAATATTAATAATACATAGGACAAGAATGTACGTATCTGGTCTAGGGGACAATAACATAAGAACCTATTGACTGTGATTGTATTTACTGTAACACGTGATTGTATTTACTGTAACACAGATGAAGTAATAGTGCAGAGAATATTTGGGCAATCCTTCATGTAACAGTAACACTCGAATGATCCTTTTATCTTACTTTGAAGAAACTGGTTTGTAGTGTAGAATTAACCGACTGTTTATAGTATAAAATTAACGGAGTGGTTCATGCTATAAAATTTCCATGGTATTGAACTATTGTTTTGTCCACCTAGTGGCTCAGTGATCACTCCTTAGGTATGTAATTATGAAACCGGATTCTGATACCTAAGGTGGGAATTGCCTTGATATATTATTGTGTAGTCTTTTCTTTCAATCAAAAGAAATCACTACTACAGTTGTAATAAACAGAATTAAACAACTTATTCATACTTCGGAATATCGATTTGATTTCTATGTACAGTCTTGTTTTGCTGGTTTTTGAATCTCGCGCAAAGCTACACGAGAGCTATCTGTGCTAGCCGTCCCTAATTTAGCAGTGTAAGACTAGATGGAAGCCAGCTAATCATCACCACCCACCGCCAACTCTTGGACTACTCTTTTATCAACGAATAGTGGGATTGACCGTAGAATTATAACGCCCCCACGGCTGAAAGGGCGAGCATGTTTGACGCGACGGGGATGCGAACCCGCGACCCTCAGATTACGAGTCGCACGCCTTAACGCGCTTGGCCATGCCGGGCCTGTACAGTCTTAACTGACTGGTTCACTAATCTAGTTGCAACAATAAATCACTTTATAATTATTCCACGAGAACTGTCTCTGCTGGTAAGGCTTAACTAACCTTGGATTCATCACGACTTTTCTTCTTGTAAGTAAACAAATGTTTAAACAGGATTTGTTGGCGTCAGCATTTTCCCTCTCTGGTTCACGTTCGAATCTTGTCAAGGCCACCTAACGTAATATATAAATATCTTGAGAAACGAGACACACAGTAAGCTCATCAGGTCACCAGTATGTATTTGTTTTTTCGTACTCAAGAACAGAGCTACACAATGGGCTATTTATTCTGTGCACATTGTAAGTGTAAAAATATTATTTTACCTTATAATTCTTGAAACCTGCAAACGATATAAACAGAAATGTTGAGAATTGTGGAAGGGAAAACCTGTAATCCAACCTTTCATCAGACTAAAGGACAACAAAAAATAACTTTTCACAACATAACAAACCATATAGAAATAAGGAACCGTTTATATAGTCGAATTTATCCAACTCTTGAAATTCTGCCTATTACCCATATGCCCCTGAAATGTATTTTACACAACTGATTAACAACACTTCCCATAACTACATTTTGTTTAATTGTAACAGAAATCAGATTACTGCACGATAACATTTTGAACACGACTCAGGTTTTATGTTTTCAATATTTAAAGAAAGGGAAGAAAAAGAAAGAAAGAAAAATGTACAACAGATAGACAGACAAACTAAAAATAATAAAAACTGAGAATACATTTTACTATTTCGGATTCTGTATTGTCTGACCATGAAACAGAGTGTGATTACAGCAGGGTTTTTCCCTAGTGAGGTAAATTACCACATTGTTAGCGGAGAGAAACTTCCTATATAAGAGTTAACGTCACCACGGGTAAGTATCCACAATCCAAATGTCTCGAAAAGTATTGTTGTTCGTTGTTGGGATTTTGTTGTACGTCGCAGTTACTGCAGGTAAGTTTGGTAATTCTTTGGGACTGATTTGTTTTCAATTTCACGCAAAGCTACAGGAGGGCTATCTGCGCTGACCGTCGCCAATTTAAAAGCGTAAGACTAAAGGAAGGGCAGCTACTCAGCACCACCAACCGCCAAAAGTTGGGCTACTCTTTTATCAATGAATAGTGGAATTGACCGTCACATCATAACGTTGCAACAGCATACAGAGCGAGCATGTTTGGTGTGACAGGGATTCGAACCCACGACCTACATATTACGAGTCGAATGTCTCAAGCACCTGGCCTTGACAGGTTCCAATTCTTTAGGAAAACATGTAAACAAGCTAATTATATATATTTATATATATATATATATATCTGTGTGTGTGTATGTATCTTTCTATCATGTCACGATTTTAGTTCGTAATCTTTACTGTAGATCAAAGTAGTTAATCTAGATAATATTCGAATCGAACCAATCTCTTCTTTTTCTGCGGAAATTACGTAATATCCTTCCTCCCATATCCACTGGTTTTTATATCTACCAATCACGTATAGTTTCATTTTGAAAAGTTAATTGTTTTAAAGTACGGATCATTTTCATTTATAACTATAACTACTTTTCACTCAATAAGCAGATACTTTAAAAATTAGAAAGATTGAAAGTAATCAGCTTGTTCATGTACAGGAACTATTTTGTTCTGCCCTACTATTGTCTTATGGTAATCAGCTTGTTCATGTACAGGAACTATTTTGTTCTGCCCTACTATTGTCTTACGGTAATCATTTTGTTCATGTACAGGAACTATTTTGTTCTGCCCTACTATTGTCTTATGGTAATCAGCTTGTTCATGTACAGGAACTATTTTGTTCTGCTCTACTATTGTCTCATGGTAATCAGCTTGTTCATGTACAGGAACTATTTTGTTCTGCTCTACTATTGTCTTATGGTAATCAGCTTGTTCATGTGCAGGAACTATTTTGTTCTGCTCTACTATTGTCTTATGGTAATCAGCTTGTTCATGTGCAGGAACTATTTTGTTCTGCTCTACTATTGTCTTATGGTAATCAACTTGTTCATGTACAGGAACTATTTTGTTCTGCTCTACTATTGTTTTACGGTAATCAGCTTGTTCATGTACAGGAACTATTTTGTTCTGCTCTACTATTGTCTTATGGTAATCAGCTTGTTCATGTACAGGAACTATTTTGTTCTGCTCTACTATTGTCTTATGCTCGACATGGCCAGGTGAGTTAAGGCGTGCGACTCGTAATCTGAGGGTCGCGGGTTCGAATCTCGGTAGCACCAAACATACTCGCCCTTTCAGCCATGGGGGCGTGATAATGTGACGGTCAATCCCACTATTCATTGGTAGAAGAGTAGCCGAAAATTGGCGATAGGTGGTGATGACTAGCTACCTTCCACTGCTACCTTCTTACACTGCTAAATTAGGGACGGCTAGCGCAGATAGCCCTCAAGTAGCTTTGTGCGAAATTCAAAACAAACAAACAAGTGTGAAGACGACACATGCTTTCAGAAAGTAGTACTATATATATCATCTTAACGTTTAGATAGATCAGGGTAAATAAATTAATGTATAATTTGATAAAAAAGACATATAATGTTAGATGTAAGGTAAAAAAAATAGTATAAAATTAAATAAATTCTAAGGTTTAAGTGTGAAGTTTATTGGAAATATCAAGTTATATTTGACAGTAACTTTAACATGTTCACATGATACTAACGGACTAATTCTCTACTTTTAATTAGTTTCTGTATTTTAAAATTATATCTTATAAAGATTACGCTATGGTAATTCTATTTGTAATCACAAAAGGTACTAAAATGCTTCAGTCTCAAACGAAAACAATAAAATCTGTACCCATAAAATACATAATAAATATATACTTTTGTTGTAAACATAACGTTTTCTAAACATTGTAACTTTATCTGTCTACAATATTCCATTTTTAGCCACTTTCTGGTTTGGAGTGCTAAGAGACATCTTATGAGCACAATGAACTAAACAGCAAACTACTGACATTGCCGGGTTTTTTAATTTGAGCACGCAAACCACCTAAAGGTGTTGCTATTACTTAAATAGTGGGATTCACTATAACATTTATAACGCACAAACAGCTAAAAATGCGAAACGTATTTGGTTATAAGGTGTCTCGGAACCAAGAACAGTGAATCTCGTTGGGACAGATTAACCATTATGCCCCAAATGAAATGTTTTCTTCTTTTATTACAATTTAAATACCCTAGTAATTATTGGGCAATAAACAGTACAATATTTTTTTTTCACATTAAGACATAAATATATTTTATATTAAAATAACACTAGTATCTTTAGATATACCTCTAGTGGTGAGAAATACAATCAAGGTATAAATTTTTTCTTTTTGTAGCAAAAGGACCCTTTCTGGACTGTACATCACCTCCAGTAACAGGTCCATGTCGTGCAGAATTTAAACGTTACAATTATAATACAAGAACCAAACAATGTGAACCATTTATATACGGTGGTTGTAAAGGGAATGGAAACCGGTACAAATCTGAACAGGATTGTTTGGATGCTTGTTCAGGTTTCTAAAGTAGGCTTACAATTTAAGTTTCAATAAAGATCCTAATTATTTCAAATTTAAAATTATACACAGAAAATCAGTAACAAATGTAATAATCATGTAATTAAGATTATTTATACAAAATTATTATTATTAATTATTCTATCACTTTCCTAAACCAAGTTAGAAACCAAGTTTAGAAGTGAAGAACACGAATTATATTAGGACTAAATTAATAATATAGAAAATTAGTTTTCATATTATAAGGTAGACAGTTCATCAAAATATAATCTGTGTTGAAGGATGAATACGTGAAATATTGTTCATAATAGTGAACAGTATTTTATTAATACAATAAACTACACGTACTCAACAGTGTACAAACACGTGATTGTTAACACCAAGTTCTGATGATATCAAGTAGTATATTACGGTTAAAACAAAATAAATTATTGTTAATACAAAGATAGTACATTATTATTAATTATACTTAGTACAAGTTGTTAATACAAACTGGTGGATTACTGTATTATAATAAATTTACCACAAAGTAACACTTTGTACGTTACAGTTACAAACTACAATAACAATTAATACATGTTTGTCCATTCATGCACAACCTTAGCTGTTATTACTTGGTTATTTACTCAGCTCGTAGCATGTGAAAAACAACCTCAGTTTGGAATATATGAACATATTTTGACCAAGAGTGCAGTACACTACTGTCAATACCAAGTAATGTATCATCGTTACACAAAGTATTGCATTACAGTTAACATCAAGAACATGTTTTTCACCAGTATTACATTATTATTAGGAACACATGGTGCATTACTGTTAAACTCATTGAGTGAAACAATAAAAAACGTTCGTTTGTTTACAATTTTGAGTTAAGATAATTTTGTTTGTTATTGTATTGTATTATTGAATTAATTTATAAAGATATGAACTGTTTAGTATTTAAAACCTAAATAATATCATATAAAGATTCTATAAATATATTTGTTACATATGAACACTGACAACCATGAACGAAACGACCCTAACCAACATCTACTTTCATGTTTCAGGTTCACGTTAGGCCTTACGTCCCTAGACGAAGACGCTTCACGGACTCTGTGATAACCACGATACTTTATATTTTCAAATATTGTTGTTATGTGTGTTTCTACATATACGTGTTCAATACCTTCACTTCTCTCTATTCTTATAATAAAAATATATAAAGGAAACCAATAAATATCTGTATTTCTGAATTAATCTTTGTTTTACTGGTATATCATTTAATATCGTGAATAATTTGTTGTGCCACAATAACGTTCAGAATTATTCTATTAGGAACATTTTGGGAGAAACTAAACCTATCCACGTATCATTTGTCGACATATGAATTACATTGTCTTCCTTATTTCTGAATTTAATGTAATTAATTCAATTAAAAATAATACATTTGTTATAGTTTTATCTTGTATTTGTTTGTAACACTGTTCAAAATAGAAACGTTTGTTCTTCACTCTAATAATTAGACAAGCATCATAAAATATTCTTCATACTTTCAAATGTGGTTGTGTTATAAAAGTAACAATCAGTACCTGAGCATGTTTCAAATTATTCTTGGTAACAAAATTATAGAGTAAAAATAAATAATTAATTAAATGCAAACTCAAGTGATCCCAGTACAGGTATTAGTGGATAAATACTTTGTGTGTAGTTTTATATGTAACTGTAATAGAACATCAACAAGTTTATAGTGAACTAACACTAACAACAAACACGTTTCTCTGTTTGTTTTATTGTCTGAAGACATTGAAATAAGACGAATGTCATAAGTAATGAAGAATAATCTGGATTGATTATAGCCGTTAGATAAACTTACGTGTCAACATACGACAATAGATAACGAAGTAGATCACGTGCTTCTGGACAGCCATGACATCATAGTTCCAGTGTAACAACATAATATTTATCATCATCTTTGTTTGTTTTTTGGAATTTCGCACAAAGCTACTCGAGGGCTATCTGTGCTAGCCGTCCCTAATTTAGCAGTGTAAGACTAGATGAAAGGCAGCTAGTCATCACCACCCACCGCCAACTCTTGGGCTACTCTTTTACCAACGAATAGTGGGATTAACCGTGACATTATACGCCCCCACGGCTAGGAGGGCAAACATGTTTAGCACGACGCGGGCGCGAACCCGCGACCCTCGGATTACGAGTCGCACGCCTTACGCGCTTGGCCATGCCGAGTCATTATCATCATCTCTCAACATGACAATAATTAATACAGTTTGTATAAAACTGTATTAAATCTCCTAACCAGTTAAATGGTCCTGAAAAGGACACTTATCATTAATGTATTAGTTCCATGGATTTCCTATATATTTATATTTATATTATCTTAAAACAATTATATCGTGAAATTATTAAAACTTAATTATTGGCTCTATTATGATAAATCAAGTAATTTTTACAGCGATTTTCGACTGTTATTTTTGATATGCAAGACAAAATAGTTCATTCTATATAAGATATTTTTCATATGTTTATCTCATGTTTCACAAAGGTAGGTGGCGTTCCAGATATATATTGTATTACTAAAGCAAATATATTATTCGATGTGTCTCAACATGGGTCATCAAGGAAACGTTTATTAAATATTATGGAATAAGTGAACTTTCACTAGTTTTACTTTATAACCTGACAACATATTTTATTTTTCACATAATATTTTAAGTTATATCTCACCTAACATTCACAAAGAAGGACACAATACTGACACAAGGTTTAATGTCTACATTTATTTATATTGAAACAAGAGTTTTGCATATATCATAGTTTAACAATGATGAACATATTTTGTTTGTCATTAAACCTAACAGTTCGTATAATAAATTCATATGTTTGTACACTTTACATACAATAACAGAAAGCTACATGTACACTCATGAAATTCTCAGTATTTGATGGTGAAATAGGAAATTATAAGTAATTACTTCCTCTTTTCCATTTAGAACTTATATATTTGTCATTTAAATATAACTTTATAACTATAACAACCAATGTCTATACACAGTCTAACTTCTTGAAGGTGTAATTGTTTAGACACGTAAAGAAATAACAGTGTCATCTATCGTCTTACAACTTGGTCAATGTTCTTCAATTTTATCCAGGGTTAATTTCCTCTGTCAGGTCGACAGATTGACAACATTTGATAATTACAAATAACCAATACATAAAATATACATGAATTATAAGTACCAAGTTTAACACCTTCATATATCCAGTGTGGATTTCTTGTATTCTTTTCTATTCATTTTGACCCGTACACTGACCCTTTCTTTATCAGTCAAATAACCGTTACTTGACAAATAATTTGTTCTCTATGAGTTTCCTTGAAAAATATAAATATGTTTCATCTGTTACACATTAACACAATGTGTTAAATACTGTGTTACATCACTCTATCTATCTTTATAGAAATAAGTCACAACAATATTATGGTGACCGTCTCTTAATATTTTGATGTACTTCTATATTTTATAATCTCACGACATAAGATATGGTAAACAAGAAAAACAAATCAATCCTTTATATGAATTCAATTTATAAAGAGTGTCCCTATAATATTCACATGAAAAACAAAACTTTCAGAAACATGGTTCGATTTCCTTCAAGATATCATCCTTCAAAGATCATACTTATTATAATAAAGTTATTGTAACCATATTACATAACCACAGAACTTTATATGTCAGCTTGCTTGATAGAAGGTTTAAGAAAATTTTCTTAAGTTCGCTGTAACAACGAAAATAAGTAATAACATATTGACATACAGTTTTCCTTAAATCGCCTCCTAGTGGCACAGCGGCATGTCCGCGGATTCACACCGCAGGGTACATATAACCCGTTGTGTAGCTTCGTGTTGGCCCGGCATGGCCAAGCGCGTTAAGGCGTGCTGTGCGACTCGTAATCTGAGGGACGCGGGTTCGTATCCGCGTCACGCTAAACATGCTCGCCCACCCAGCCGTGGGGGCTTTATAATGTCACGATCAATCCCACTATTCGTTGGTAAAAGAGTAGCCCAAGAGTTGGCGGTGGGTGGTGATGACTAGCTGCCTTCCCTCTAGTCTTACACTGCTAAATTAGGGACGGCTAGCACAGAGAGCCCTTGAGTAGCTTTGTGCGAAATTCCAAAACAAGCTTCGTGTTTTATTCTAAACAAACAAATAGTATCCTTAAGTTACAGTTAGCCATGTTCTTATATTAAATAAATAAATGCTGTTTAGAAGAGCTGGAACTTTGCTATCCACTTTTCAAGTAGTTTTATGATCATTGATAAAACACAGAGTTTTGTTGGTAAACAGGTTTACAGCCATGAACTTGTTATCACTACAGTTATTTCTGTCACTAAAAGGAAAGGAAAACAACAGCCTAGAGGTTTCTCGCACAGACCACTAGGATACAGTAAAACACTGAGATAAACGAAATTTCCCTTAAGTTATAACAACGACCGAATACATGAAACTACCGTCATTATTAGACGATACACTCTTGCAGGTATCGGAGCTCGTATTGTGAGCTTGAAGGTTGTGAACATATCGTTCGAAACACGATATCATTTACCAGTTAAGATATCTAAGAATTTATATTTATTTAATTATTTCTAACAGACTTTATATTTTTGATAAGTAACTAGTGGTTAAATATTTTCACCTGATGAAATGAGAATCATCTCGGATCTTAAAAAGTAGGCTTAACTTAGTTTCTTCAATAACATTTAGAATCTCACTTATTTCAAATATACTTTATCGCATTGAACAGAACATGTAAAAACAAACTAGTTTATAATCGCAGCTTACGATGATAAAAAGATGGTGATTGTAAATATAAAATTTAATTCACAAAGGTATGAAATACCTATAACTAAAAAACACAAGTTATTTGTTGGCCTTTTGTTCTTTTTCAAAACTTGATCAAAAGTTACACAAGAAATAGCTACATATATCCTCTAGTGCTTGTTGTATACCAAATGCGCATGTTTGTCATACATGTTAAAAATATCTTTTCCATGAATGACAAACTTAAGTTTTGTTGAAGTTCTGAAATCCTTTTGCAGGTAAAATCACTATTTTACACTTCTTCCTGTTACATGACGAGATACATTACACTATGTAACAAAAGTTTTACTTTTTGCTGTTCCTGGGCAGAAAGTGTTATTTCCCAATTGCTTATGCCTAAAATAAATAGAAAAAAAAAACCTATTTTTCTGTTCAAAGTTTGCCTTTGTAACCTGGGTAATGAAATTTTCAAATTTACCCATTTTCTAGAACATTTCAAGTAGATTCAGTGCTGAGGAGCTGATAGAGAATTTTTTCGAACTTTTTAGAATTTTCTAGAACTTTCTATAGTAATATACATACAGGGCTCACCACTTTAGTTTAGTTCTAGCTGCCTAAGTGAACACATAGACCTATCTGATTTGATCAGAGATAGCATCAAGAAGCTTCCAGCATTCTCCAGACATATTCTGCTATGTATGTGACCAATATATCAAGACAAGAGCGTAAAAGTACTCTGTGACAGCATCTGCTAAAATGTGTGAAGCCTACAAGGCATATTTCGCCATGCTTATCGGGGATCAATACAACCCCTGGGGACTTCATTTTATCCGCAGGCACTGCAAAACAAAACTCTAGAAGGTGAGACGGACAAGTTTTGATTACTTGAATAGTAATATTTTATATGATACAAATTTTACGCCTGGCATGGCCCAGCGCGTAAGGCGTGCGACTCGTAATCCAAGGGTCGCGGGTTCGCGCCCGCGTTGCGCCAAACATGCTCGCCCTCCCAGCCGTGGGGGCGTTATAAAGTGACGGTCAAACCCACGATTCGTTGGTAAAAGAGTAGCCCAAGAGTTGGCAATGGGTGGTGATGACTATCTGCCTTCCCTCTAGTCTTACAGTGCTAAATTAGGGACGGCTCGGTTCATTGGGCTAACAACCTACTCACTCAAATAGTTGTTGAAGAATCCGCAAGCGATTGCGGATCTATGTTTCTAAATGGAATCTAATGGTGATAACTAAGCTAATACAAATTTTAGACCTTTTAAAATTTAAATATATTTTAATTTATTTTTAATGTCCAATAGTATAGAAAAATATCACATATAAAATAACTTGCATGAACCTCTTATACATTAGCTGTGGATGAAATACATTTATTTTTCATAATAACAATTTTTTTTGCTCTTTTGCAAAATGGTACAGAGGGGAAGAGAGAGCTATAAAGTTCGCTATTTCAAGAATTTGATGTGAACTCACTGACCACTCACGCAATTGCTACTTCTGCATGGGGGACCCTTTCAAACGTCGGGCTGGCAAGAATGCGTCTGTTATCATGTATCCGGACCTTCCATCACCCCAGTGCCACACTGCTCTGAGCTCCCTGTATCCACTCTGTCAGAGAGAAATCAGCCATCCTCAGAAGAGAGCAGCAAATCACAAGAGGAGGTAGACGTTGAAGATCCACATTACAATTTCAGAGATGCAGCTGGTGAGAGAAACCCACACTACCCCAACCAAAGAGGCCTCAATGACTTGATCAGAGATCTTGGTTTAACAAAGTCGAATACTGATATTATATTTTAAAATGTATTACAAATCTGGAAAACTACTCATTTATAAACATTTTGTTCATTTTTGTATAACTTTAGTACAAGTACACCTTGATTCATATGTTGTTTCATTCACATTTTATGTAAATGAAAATGTGCAAATTTATCCAGTTTTACAGGTCACAAAGGCAAAGTTTGAAGTGAATAATGGCCATTTTATGTATTTTTACAACATAAGCAATTGAGAAATAACACGCACTATCCAGGAACAAAATTTGTGTTACATAGTGTTATTTGTGTTATAAAGTGTTATTATCGACGTCAAGTAGTGCCTTACTGTTAATATCAAGTAATGTATTATTATTAACACTAAGTAGCATATGTTGTTAACACAAAATACCGCATTATCGGTACGCTATATATTACATTGTATTTATTGCCAAGTAGAAAAATGGTATTTATAATACAGTATTGTTAGAACCACGTACTGAGTTACTATTATAACCACTTACGTTTATCAACAATTAAACAAAGCATAGGTTTTGTTGGAATCCACACATTGTTTTTGTGATACTGTAGTTTTTATTGAATTCATTTATAAATCATAAACCGATTAGTATCTAGTGCCTGGAGAATACGACATGAATTTCTTTTTAACATATATTTATTACATTTGAACATTTTAAAATGTATTTTCTCAATTTCTGGAGCTTACAGATACTAACATCCATTATTGAAACGACCCTAACCAATATATAATTTCATATTTCAGGATCATGTTGGGCCTTACGTCTCTATAGAGAAAGACATTTAACAGAATATATAGTAACCAGGATAGTTTGAGATTTTCAAATGTTGCTGTTATGTGAGTTACTTGTCACACATGTTCAGTACATTCACTATATTCGCACAGCGATGGGTTAAGGCATTCGACTCGCAGATAGTACTCGTGTAGCTTTGCGCAAAATTCGAAACAAACAAACTCTTCGTATAATAAACTAGAATGTAAAACAAAGTAATAAAAATCTATAGTATTTGATAAGTCCTTAAATTACCGGGAAAAATTTAATATTCTTAAACTGATGTTAAGAACATTGGTATTAAGAATATTCTTAAAGTATTGTTATAAATAAATAAAGTATTCATATACTTATTGTATTTTAACATGAAAAAAATTTTAACCACTTAAGAAAGTCTTTCCATAGAAATATTGAAAAAAACAAAATTTAGTTTGACCACGTTTGTCAGACAAGTGTTGTTTGTTTTTATAGTTTCGTTCAAATCTGTGCCAGCTGTGACCTGTTTAGAAGGGATAGAAATGAGTCATTGTGAACACAGCCCTGGAACATCTGCAACCAAATAGTTGGGTTGACCGTCACGTTAACTGTTTCAAGGGTGAAAAGTCGAACATGCCAAGTGAGGTACCACCAGGTTGGTATTCTTGACCATGAATAATTACGTGGCTCTAAGAAGTAACTCACACAAGTAATAATGAGACCAGATTTATCTATCTGTAACTAAAATGGTAACTATAACTAAAACTGAGACCTCAGTAATATATAAATTTTCTTTTTTCAGAAATGTGACAGAGATGAATATTTGGGGAAAAACTGAAGATCGTGGACAAGAAGACGATACTTTATGTTATCGTCAAATATATCTAAGCATGTTTGTGTTCGATTGATTAATAACACAGAATGATGTATTATGTATTCTTTTGTATTCCTAATACTGGCAAATAAAACGAATTTCAAGTCTGGCATGAATTCTTATTAATCGACTCGTCATTCGTTATGATACACACAGGAAGCCTACATTTCAAACATTAACCTGATATAATTATCCAATAAACCATAGTTTATAAGTAGTGCTTGAAAACTGTAATTATAATCAGACATTTAGTGTTTAAAATAAAACTAATCTCCGAGTAAAATAGATATTAATCAAGGATATGGAGAATTAACAGAAAGCCAGTGAAATACCAAATTAATCAGAATTACGTTCCATAAGAAATTATTCTGAAAGTAAATAACCCACTGGTGGGGTAAATGTTCATCAGAGAAGACAAGCACAAGATGAATGATTTTCAGTGTAGAATAGAGTCAGCGTTAACAAACAACCTTGGGTCAGAAGTAGGTTTGAAAGAATTTCAAGTTAAAACTCTAGATTCGATATCGGTGATGGAAACACTGAAGATATTCCACTGTGTACCTTGATATATGAATTAACCAATCCAAATAATTTAATGTACTTGGTCCTGCCATCTATTGAGATTAAATATTAACTTTCGAGAATTTATATTGAAGATAAAAGGAAAAAAGAAAGAATTAATAATACATTTTTCAGTAATTATTATTAATTAATATTATTTTTAAACAGATAGTAAGTAACACAATGAAAATCTATGAACTGTAATCTATGTTATTATCGAAATGACAAGAAAGGCTTAACAAACAGAAAACTTTTCAAAGTAATTTCGTTTCTTCTGTGTGGGTATTTGGGTATGTTAATTTTTAAATACCCAGGAGGGTCAGGTGCACGAGACCTCTTCCC
Organism: Tachypleus tridentatus; assembly: GCF_004210375.1. Taxonomy (NCBI): domain Eukaryota; kingdom Metazoa; phylum Arthropoda; class Merostomata; order Xiphosura; family Limulidae; genus Tachypleus; species Tachypleus tridentatus. Next base: position 162,077,990 of record NC_134833.1, on the reverse strand, counting down.
CCAAAAAAATAATTAATCACTCTTTGTTTTATTTTTGAATTTCGCGCAAAGATACTCGAGGGCTATCTGTGTTAGCCGTTCCTAATTTAGCAGTGTAAGAATAGAGGGGATGCAGCTAGTCATCACCACCCACGGCCAACTCTTGGGCTACTCTTTTACCAACGAAAAGTGGGATTGACCGTCACATTATAACGCCCCCACGGCTAAAAGGGCGAGCATGTTTGGCGCGACGGAGATACGAACCCGCGACCCTCAGATTACGAGTCACACGCCTTAACACGCTTGGCCATGCCGGGCAAAATTATAACCATGAGTCAGAATTGTTTGTTTGTTTTGAATTAAGCACAAAGCTACACAAGAGCTATCTGTGCTCTGCCCACCACGGGTATCGAAACGCGGTTTTTAGTGTGTAAGTTTGAAGACATACCACTGTGCCACTGGGGACTTCAGTTTTTGAAAAATGTTTGTTTCTTGTGTTCAACTGAAAAATGTGGTTCACATTGTTTTATTGAAATAGAACCGTTTCTTTTTAATAAGACGTACATTTTATGAACATAGTGCAGAATTGTTTCGAACAGACTCTGCACGGCCAGGTGGTTAAGACTTTCGACTCGTAATCTGAGGGTCGCGAGTTCGAATAGCCGTCGCATCAAATATGCTCGCTCTTTCAGCCATAGGAGCGTTATTATGTGACGGTCAATTCCACTATTCGTTGTTGAAAGAATACCTAAAGAGTTTGCGGTGAGTAGTGATAACAAACTGCCTTCCCTCTATTGTGACGCTGCTAAATTAACGGACGGCTAGCGAAGATAGTCCTCGAGTACTTTCGCGCGAAATTCAAAAACAAACATACAAAGAATCTTTGGAACAATATATGATTTTTCATCTTGAAAATAATTGTTATAATTACCAAATTACCTTCTCAGTTTAATATTAAAGTTTCTAACGTATCTAAGTTCTCAATTTGAAACAAGAAACTTTCAAGATCTCTTTGACCAAAACCTGGTGAGACATGGTCTTTATCCCGTTGTAAAGTAAATAAACGAGCCTGTGTGAATTATCACGGAAAAAATAATACAATTATTTAAATATCTGGATTCAACCGTGATTACCAACAGTGTAACGAACATATGTATATATGTTTGACACGTTTTAATAATATATTTTACAACAAGTGGAGTGTATGCTGATTATTTATGGTTGAAATTTATCACCAACAAGTCACAGACACTTACAGCAAAGAATCCAGTCCACACATAAAACCTAACATATTTTTCCATATTTCTTATTTATAGTTTAAAAGTTAAAGCCTAGATATAGTTAATATCTATAGTTAGGGTATTCTAAAGATGTTATTTGCCTTGGTAGTTTTGTGATATGAATCATTTCCACCTCAAATATCTTGATATAGGGACTCGAAAACTCTATAGAAAACTTCGTCAATGGATTTATATAAAAATAGTAACATTATAACAGAACAACATTTTTGATATATCTTTATCGTCTGTTACTCTCGAACTGACGGAGACAAAATATGTATCAAGTTACTACGGGAACATGTGTATTAAACTTCTCTACAAGTGACATTGTCCAGTCATTCAACCTTCATGTGACATTCCAGCTTTCAGTGACCTCTAAAAATCTAGAACTTTCATTTATATGATGATGGACTGAACTGGTTTGATTTGAATTTAAAAAAGAATTGTAGTTCCTTAACATAATTTACATGTGAGTATAGTTCAACTGAAGTTATTAATAAAGTGAAATAAACTTACGTTACAGAGCTACAGTTGTTAATAATGTTAATTCTCAGGCCTCAATATACAACTTACGTGAAATTTATCAGTAAAGAACAATCAAATACCAGCTGTTAATTGGACGTTCATTCATTCTCCTAATAAAACAAACGTTCACCTGACTTAACATACTTAACTAACTACAGAAGAAAGTTACTTTTACAATGTTTTACGAAACCGGTTTTACCTGAATTTTATAATAAAATAAAATAAATAAATTAGTGTTAACGAAAAACCTGAAATTACATTTTGACAAAACAGTTTAAATTATATCTCATAAAAGTGTTTCTTTGTAGAAAATGTAAAACTTATAAAAATAAACAAATGTTATGACATTTTAATCTTTACGGTGTCAATAACGCGATGGTAAACAAAATTTTCTCTAACCTAGAATCTAAGTTAACGTCCAGTAGTTCAAAACACTAAAAGTTCAACATCGACATGACGGATCATAGATTGGCTCTGAGAATTTGAAGTGTAAGCTTATGAATTAAAGACATTTTTTTTCTCATAGCTCCGAAATGAACGAAATGAGAACTAATTATGGTTTTAGACTCACGATATAAACTTAGATTTTTGAGTAACGAACGAGAGAGATTTATAAATAAAAAAAATTGGTTGTTTTCATAGTGACGTCACTTTTCTGTAATCACAAGTATGGTGGTATTTTTGTTACGTGTTCGTTGACGGTTGCCAGTATGGAACATGAGAAAATCACATGTTGTGAGTCAGGTTATTTTATTTTTTTCCGTTAATTTATTAATACGTTTTTGTGTTTTTATCACTAAAATAAAACCGGTTCTGTACATTATTTTTAAAGACTCAGGTACTAGTTTTCCGAAGTTACGAAATGGTGAGTTGTTAATATAATATATTTTCAAGTGTACCGTTTTCTACTAGCTGTGTTATTTATGTTATATTTTACTTAAGCAGGAAACTAGTGGATGGTCAGTATGGCACCGCTACCTGCCGCTACTCGGCCCAGCGACGGTCAGCTCGATTTATAGTAAAACCAGCCTGGTCTAGTCTAACATTGCTAAATTAGGGAGGGCTAGCGCAAAATTATGCGTCGTCGTTGTGACCTTGAAGGACACCTATCAACAAATACAAATCAGGGGAAAATTGGATCACTAATTAATGTCACTTGCTGAAGCGTTTTATACACACGTGCCCACGGTTTTTTACGACGTACTGTTTCTAGTCAGTTTCTGACGTAATGAACAAGAAAGATGATCTTGTGACGTCACTTTGTATCTTCTCAATATCCACAGATGTGATTGGTGTGTTTTAGTTTTTCTGTGGGTGTTGATTTCGGTGAATATTAAATAGTCAATTGTCCGTTACGTTACGATACATGTTTGAAGATTATTTGCTGAGTTTCTACGTGAGTGTTTCGATTGTTGATGTGAACATATCTAAACTGTATATTTTTCATATCAGAATTACTCTGATAAACAACTGTTGTATTCTCAGTGTAAGCATTAGCTAATGATAGGTTTATAATTTTCAGCTATAACTACAAGATATGCAGAAACTTTCATTACAATTGTATGGGAATCTAAGGTTTATTTCACTTATCAACTGCAGTGACTGCTTCATATTTTCACAGGAAATTCCTGCAAGTCAACACCCGAACCATGTGCTTCTTATGGAGGACTAGGCTAGAAATAGCCGCCAGGATACGAGTTTCATTAATAGGGGTCGTGGTGGGAATGGAAATCGATAAGAAACAAAAGCAGGGTTCATGGCTCCTTGTTTCACATTTGCAAACAATGTTTCCTTTGTTGTGTTCTGTAGAAACATTTTGCTCTTCTAGGAACATCTACTGTAGTATATTGAACGTGAATATAACAGTTAATGGTGGGTGGTGATAACTAGCTACCTTCCCTCTAGTCTTAAACTGCTAAATCAGGGACGGCTAGCACAGATAGCCCTCGAGTAGCTTTGTGCGAAATTCAAAAACAAACAAAGAAACAAGCTTCTATTTTCAGTGGTAATATATATCATTGTCTAATAACTTACAGGTTATAAATCATTATCTAATAACTTACAGGTTATATATCGTTGTCTCATAACTTACAGGTTATATATGGTTGTGTAATAAGTTACGGGTTATATATCGTTGTTTAATAACTTGCAGGTTATGTATTGTTGTCTGATGACTTACAGGTTATATATCGTTGTCTAATAACTTACAGATTATATATATCGTTGTCTCATAACTTACAGGTTATATATGGTTGTGTAATAAGTTACGGGTTATATATCGTTGTCTAATAACTTACAGGTTATATATGGTTGTGTAATAAGTTACGGGTTATGTATAACTGTTTAATAACTTACAGGTTATATATCGTTGTCTAATAACTTACAGGTTTTATATCTTTTTCTAATAAACTACGAGTTATATATCGTTATTTAATAAACTACGGGTTATATATCGTTATTTAATAAACTACGGGTTATATTTCCTTATTTACTAACTACAGGCTACATATCATTATACAATAATCTACAAGTTACATATTGTTATTCAATGAACAACAGATTATATATCATTATGTTATAATCTAAGAGTTATGTATCGTTATCTATCAAACTACATGTTATATATCGCTATACAATAACATACAGGTTATACACATTAACTTAGAGCTCATTAGATATAAATACAAAGAATATTCCTTTGTTAAGTTGAAGTAAAAATGTATTTTCAAGACGACTGGTATGGGTATTAAAACACTATTTGTTTTTTTTACTTAACGTTTCAATACCCATGTGAATCATCTTGAGACCACACCTTTATACCCCAGTGATGTTGTTGCAAAAGTTGTGTTATCTCTCGGTTTCTGCTGCAGTGCTGCTACCTGCAGAACTGAAATATCCAGCATGTAGTATTGTCAAATTTCGTGCAGTTCACTTGTCCAGCGTTACAATTATTAGAAGTATAAAATATATATATATTAAAAACAATAACTTTTATTTCCACTAGGATAAGAAGAAGGTAAATATTTTTGAGCAAGAAAAACTTCATGGTCTTTCAAGAACAAATTATCTGAACAATACAGTTGGAGAAATGAAAAAAAAAAAACTGTTAAACAACTGTTTATCAACTGTACAAAACATGGTGTTTGTCACACGTACCGAACAGTTGTTATCCAGTGATACACATTACAGTAATATTTCTTAAGAAAATATCAGAAGTCGGAATAATTCCAAGTTCGAACACAAAAAAGCAGTGATTAAAAGTTTTCGTCGCTTCTAAGAGTGACTGAGATATGTTAGCTCAAATATTATTATTCTATAAAATTTACATCCATTAATTTCTGACAATACTTAAAGGTGTGTTTACATGAAGTTCTGACTATACTACAAGACATATATCCATTAATTTCTGACAATATTAAAGGTGTGTTTACATGAAGTTATGACTGTACTACAAGACATATATCAATTAATTTCTGACAATATAAAAGGTGTGTTTACATAACGCTTTGACTACACTACAAGGTGTGTATCTTTTCAGTTCTGACTATTCTTCAAGGTGTGTTTACGTAAAGTTCTCACTGTACTACAAGATATATATCCATAAATTTCTGACAATATTAAAGGTGTGTTTACATGAAGTTCTCACTGCACTACAAGATATATATATATTAATTTATGACAATATTAAAGGTGTGTTTACATGAAGTTCTCACTGTACTACAAGATATATATCCATTAATTTCTGACAATATTAAAGGTGTGTTTACATGAAGTTCTGACTGTACTACAAGACATATATAAATTAATTTCTGACAATATAAAAGGTGTGTTTAAATGAAGTTCTCACTGTACTACGAGATATATATCCATTAATTTCTGACAATATTAAAGGTGTGTTTACATGAAATTCTCACTGTACTACAAGACATATATCAATTAATTTCTGACAATATTAAAAGTGTGATTACATGAAGTTCTCACTGTACTAAAAGATATATATCCATTAATTTCTGACAATATTAAAGGTGTGTTTACATGAAGTTTTCACTGTATTACAAGATATATATCAATTAATTTCTGACAATATTAAAGGTGTGTTTACATGAAGTTCTCACTGTACTACAAGATATATATCCATTAATTTCTGACAATATTAAAGGTGTGTTTACATGAAGTTCTGACTGTACTACAAGACATATATAAATTAATTTCTGACAATATAAAAGGTGTGTTTACATAACGCTTTGACTACACTACAAGGTGTGTATCTTTTAAGTTCTGACTATTCTTCAAAATGTGTTTACATGAAGTTCTCACTGTACTACAAGACATATATCAATTAATTTCTCACAATATTAAAGGTGTGTTTACATGAAGTTCTCACTGTACTACAAGACATATATCAATTAATTGCTGACAATATTACAGGTGTGTTTACATGAAGTTCTGACTGTTTTACAAGATATATATCCATTAATTTCTGACAATATTAAAGGTGTGTTTACATGAAGTTCTGACTGTACTACAAGATATATATCCATTAATTTCTGACAATATTAATGGTGTGTTTACATGAAGTTCTCACTGTACTACAAGATATATATCAATTAATTTCTGACAATATTAAAGGTGTGTTTACATGAAGTTCTGACTGTACTACAAGACATATATAAATTAATTTCTGACAATATAAAAGGTGTGTTTACATGAAGTTCTCACTGTACTACAAGATATATATCCATTAATTTCTGACAATATTAAAGGTGTGTTTACATGAAGTTCTCACTTTACTACAAGATATATATCCATTAATTTCTGACAATATTAAAGGTGTGTTTACATGAAGTTCTGACTGTACTACAAGACATATATAAATTAATTTCTGACAATATAAAAGGTGTGTTTACATAACGCTTTGACTACACTACAAGGTGTGTATCTTTTAAGTTCTGACTATTTTTAAAGGTGTGTTTACATAAAGTTCTCACTGTACTACAAGATATATATCCATTAATTTCTGACAATATTAAAGGTGTGTTTACATGAAGTTCTCACTGTACTACAAGATATATATCCATTAATTTCTGACAATATTAAAGGTGTGTTTACATGAAGTTCTCACTGTACTACAAGATATATATCCATTAATTTCTGACAATATTAAAGGTGTGTTTACATGAAGTTCTCACTGTACTACAAGATATATATCCATTAATTTCTGACAATATTAAAGGTGTGTTTACATGAAGTTCTCACTTTACTACAAGATATATATCCATTAATTTCTGACAATATTAAAGGTGTGTTTACATGAAGTTCTCACTGTACTACAAGACATATATAAATTAATTTCTGACAATATAAAAGGTGTGTTTACATAACGCTTTGACTACACTACAAGGTGTGTATCTTTTAAGTTCTGACTATTCTTCAAAATGTGTTTACATGAAGTTCTCACTGTACTACAAGACATATATCAATTAATTTCTCACAATATTAAAGGTGTGTTTACATGAAGTTCTCACTGTACTACAAGACATATATCAATTAATTGCTGACAATATTACAGGTGTGTTTACATGAAGTTCTGACTGTTTTACAAGATATATATCCATTAATTTCTGACAATATTAAAGGTGTGTTTACATGAAGTTCTGACTGTACTACAAGATATATATCCATTAATTTCTGACAATATTAAAGGTGTGTTTACATGAAGTTCTCACTGTACTACAAGATATATATCAATTAATTTCTGACAATATTAAAGGTGTGTTTACATGAAGTTCTCACTGTACTACAAGACATATATAAATTAATTTCTGACAATATTAAAGGTGTGTTTACATGAAGTTCTCACTGTACTACAAGATATATATAAATTAATTTCTGACAATATTAAAGGTGTGTTTACATGAAGTTCTCACTGTACTACAAGATATATATCCATTAATTTCTGACAATATTAAAGGTGTGTTTACATGAAGTTCTCACTGTACTACAAGATATATATCAATTAATTTCTGACAATATTAAAGGTGTGTTTACATGAAGTTCTCACTGTACTACAAGATATATATCCATTAATTTCTGACAATATTAAAGGTGTGTTTACATGAAGTTCTCACTGTACTACAAGATATATATCCATTAATTTCTGACAATATTAAAGGTGTGTTTACATGAAGTTCTGACTGTACTACAAGATATATATAAATTAATTTCTGACAATATTAAAGGTGTGTTTACATGAAGTTCTCACTTTGACTACAATACAAGGTGTACACTACAAGATGTATCTTTTAAGTTCTGACTATTCTTCAAAATGTGTTTACATGAAGTTCTCACTGTACTACAAGACATATATCAATTAATTTCTGACAATATTAAAGGTGTGTTTACATGAAGTTCTCACTGTACTACAAGACATATATCAATTAATTTCTGACAATATTACAGGTGTGTTTACATGAAGTTCTGACTGTTTTACAAGATATATATCCATTAATTTCTGACAATATTAAAGGTGTGTTTACATGAAGTTCTGACTGTACTACAAGATATATATCCATTAATTTCTGACAATATTAAAGGTGTGTTTACATGAAGTTCTCACTGTACTACAAGATATATATCAATTAATTTCTGACAATATTAAAGGTGTGTTTACATGAAGTTCTGACTGTACTACAAGACATATATAAATTAATTTCTGACAATATAAAAGGTGTGTTTACATGAAGTTCTCACTGTACTACAAGATATATATCCATTAATTTCTGACAATATTAAAGGTGTGTTTACATGAAGTTCTCACTGTACTACAAGATATATATCCATTAATTTCTGACAATATTAAAGGTGTGTTTACATGAAGTTCTCACTGTACTACAAGACATATATAAATTAATTTCTGACAATATAAAGGTGTGTTTACATAACGCTTTGACTACACTACAAGTGTATATATCTTTTAATTTCTGACAATATTAAAGGTGTGTTTACATGAAGTTCTCACTGTACTACAAGATATATATCCATTAATTTCTGACAATATTAAAGGTGTGTTTACATGAAGTTCTCACTGTACTACAAGATATATATCCATTAATTTCTGACAATATTAAAGGTGTGTTTACATGAAGTTCTCACTGTACTACAAGATATATATCCATTAATTTCTGACAATATTAAAGGTGTGTTTACATGAAGTTCTCACTGTACTACAAGATATATATCCATTAATTTCTGACAATATTAAAGGTGTGTTTACATGAAGTTCTCACTGTACTACAAGATATATATCCATTAATTTCTGACAATATTAAAGGTGTGTTTACATGAAGTTCTCACTGTACTACAAGACATATATAAATTAATTTCTGACAATATAAAAGGTGTGTTTACATAACGCTTTGACTACACTACAAGGTGTGTATCTTTTAAGTTCTGACTATTCTTCAAAATGTGTTTACATGAAGTTCTCACTGTACTACAAGACATATATCAATTAATTTCTGACAATATTAAAGGTGTGTTTACATGAAGTTCTCACTGTACTACAAGACATATATCAATTAATTTCTGACAATATTAAAGGTGTGTTTACATGAAGTTCTGACTGTTTTACAAGATATATATCCATTAATTTCTGACAATATTAAAGGTGTGTTTACATGAAGTTCTGACTGTACTACAAGATATATATCCATTAATTTCTGACAATATTAAAGGTGTGTTTACATGAAGTTCTCACTGTACTACAAGATATATATCAATTAATTTCTGACAATATTAAAGGTGTGTTTACATGAAGTTCTCACTGTACTACAAGACATATATAAATTAATTTCTGACAATATAAAAGGTGTGTTTACATGAAGTTCTCACTGTACTACAAGATATATATCCATTAATTTCTGACAATATTAAAGGTGTGTTTACATGAAGTTCTCACTTTACTACAAGATATATATCCATTAATTTCTGACAATATTAAAGGTGTGTTTACATGAAGTTCTCACTGTACTACAAGACATATATAAATTAATTTCTGACAATATAAAAGGTGTGTTTACATAACGCTTTGACTACACTACAAGGTGTGTATCTTTTAAGTTCTGACTATTTTTAAAGGTGTGTTTACATAAAGTTCTCACTGTACTACAAGATATATATCCATTAATTTCTGACAATATTAAAGGTGTGTTTACATGAAGTTCTCACTGTACTACAAGATATATATCCATTAATTTCTGACAATATTAAAGGTGTGTTTACATGAAGTTCTCACTGTACTACAAGATATATATCCATTAATTTATGACAATATTAAAGGTGTGTTTACATGAAGTTCTCACTGTACTACAAGATATATATATATTAATTTATGACAATATTAAAGGTGTGTTTACATGAAGTTCTCACTGTACTACAAGATATATATCCATTAATTTCTGACAATATTAAAGGTGTGTTTACATGAAGTTCTGACTGTACTACAAGACATATATAAATTAATTTCTGACAATATAAAAGGTGTGTTTACATGAAGTTCTCACTGTACTACAAGATATATATCCATTAATTTCTGACAATATTAAAGGTGTGTTTACATGAAGTTCTCACTGTACTACAAGACATATATAAATTAATTTCTGACAATATAAAAGGTGTGTTTACATAACGCTTTGACTACACTACAAGGTGTGTATCTTTTAAGTTCTGACTATTCTTCAAAATGTGTTTACATGAAGTTCTCACTGTACTACAAGACATATATCAATTAATTTCTGACAATATTAAAGGTGTGTTTACATGAAGTTCTCACTGTACTACAAGACATTTATCAATTAATTGCTGACAATATTACAGGTGTGTTTACATGAAGTTCTGACTGTTTTACAAGATATATATCCATTAATTTCTGACAATATTAAAGGTGTGTTTACATGAAGTTCTGACTGTACTACAAGATATATATCCATTAATTTCTGACAATATTAAAGGTGTGTTTACATGAAGTTCTCACTGTACTACAAGATATATATCAATTAATTTCTGACAATATTAAAGGTGTGTTTACATGAAGTTCTCACTGTACTACAAGACATATATAAATTAATTTCTGACAATATTAAAGGTGTGTTTACATGAAGTTCTGACTGTACTACAAGATATATATATCCATTAATTTCTGACAATATTAAAGGTGTGTTTACATGAAGTTCTCACTGTACTACAAGATATATATCCATTAATTTCTGACAATATTAAAGGTGTGTTTACATGAAGTTCTCACTGTACTACAAGATATATATCCATTAATTTCTGACAATATTAAAGGTGTGTTTACATGAAGTTCTCACTGTACTACAAGATATATATCCATTAATTTCTGACAATATTAAAGGTGTGTTTACATGAAGTTCTCACTGTACTACAAGATATATATCCATTAATTTCTGACAATATTAAAGGTGTGTTTACATGAAGTTCTCACTGTACTACAAGATATATATCCATTAATTTCTGACAATATTAAAGGTGTGTTTACATGAAGTTCTCACTGTACTACAAGATATATATCCATTAATTTCTGACAATATTAAAGGTGTGTTTACATGAAGTTCTCACTGTACTACAAGATATATATCCATTAATTTCTGACAATATTAAAGGTGTGTTTACATGAAGTTCTCACTGTACTACAAGATATATATCCATTAATTTCTGACAATATTAAAGGTGTGTTTACATGAAGTTCTCACTGTACTACAAGATATATATCCATTAATTTCTGACAATATTAAAGGTGTGTTTACATGAAGTTCTCACTGTACTACAAGACATATATAAATTAATTTCTGACAATATAAAAGGTGTGTTTACATGAAGTTCTCACTGTACTACAAGATATATATCCATTAATTTCTGACAATATTAAAGGTGTGTTTACATGAAGTTCTCACTGTACTACAAGATATATATCCATTAATTTCTGACAATATTAAAGGTGTGTTTACATGAAGTTCTCACTGTACTACAAGATATATATCCATTAATTTATGACAATATTAAAGGTGTGTTTACATGAAGTTCTCACTGTACTACAAGATATATATATATCCATTAATTTCTGACAATATTAAAGGTGTGTTTACATGAAGTTCTCACTGTACTACAAGATATATATCCATTAATTTCTGACAATATTAAAGGTGTGTTTACATGAAGTTCTCACTGTACTACAAGATATATATCCATTAATTTCTGACAATATTAAAGGTGTGTTTACATGAAGTTCTCACTGTACTACAAGATATATTATCTGACAATATAAGGTGTGTTTACATGACAATATTAAAGGTGTGTTTGACATGAAGGTGTGTTTACTCACTGTACTACAAGATATATATCCATTAATTTCTGACAATATTAAAGGTGTGTTTACATGAAGTTCTCACTGTACTACAAGATATATATCCATTAATTTCTGACAATATTAAAGGTGTGTTTACATGAAGTTCTCACTGTACTACAAGATATATATCCATTAATTTCTGACAATATTAAAGGTGTGTTTACATGAAGTTCTCACTGTACTACAAGATATATATAAATTAATTTCTGACAATATTAAAGGTGTGTTTACATGAAGTTCTCACTGTACTACAAGATATATATCCATTAATTTCTGACAATATTAAAGGTGTGTTTACATGAAGTTCTCACTGTACTACAAGATATATATCCATTAATTTCTGACAATATTAAAGGTGTGTTTACATGAAGTTCTCACTGTACTACAAGATATATATCCATTAATTTCTGACAATATTAAAGGTGTGTTTACATGAAGTTCTCACTGTACTACAAGATATATATCCATTAATTTCTGACAATATTAAAGGTGTGTTTACATGAAGTTCTCACTGTACTACAAGATATATATCCATTAATTTCTGACAATATTAAAGGTGTGTTTACATGAAGTTCTCACTGTACTACAAGATATATATAAATTAATTTCTGACAATATTAAAGGTGTGTTTACATGAAGTTCTCACTGTACTACAAGATTAATTTCTGACAATATTAAATATATCAAGATATATATCCATTAATTTCTGACAATATTAAAGGTGTGTTTAAGTTTCACTGTACTACAAGATATATAATTAATTTCTTAAAGGTGTGTTTACATGAAGTTCTCACTGTACTACAAGATATATATCCATTAATTTCTGACAATATTAAAGGTGTGTTTACATGAAGTTCTCACTGTACTACAAGATATATATCCATTAATTTCTGACAATATTAAAGGTGTGTTTACATGAAGTTCTCACTGTACTACAAGATATATATCCATTAATTTCTGACAATATTAAAGGTGTGTTTACATGAAGTTCTCACTGTACTACAAGATATATATCCATTAATTTCTGACAATATTAAAGGTGTGTTTACATGAAGTTCTCACTGTACTACAAGATATATATAAATTAATTTCTGACAATATTAAAGGTGTGTTTACATGAAGTTCTCACTGTACTACAAGATATATATCCATTAATTTCTGACAATATTAAAGGTGTGTTTACATGAAGTTCTCACTGTACTACAAGATATATATCCATTAATTTCTGACAATATTAAAGGTGTGTTTACATGAAGTTCTCACTGTACTACAAGATATATATCCATTAATTTCTGACAATATTAAAGGTGTGTTTACATGAAGTTCTCACTGTACTACAAGATATATATCCATTAATTTCTGACAATATTAAAGGTGTGTTTACATGAAGTTCTCACTGTACTACAAGATATATATATGACAATATTAATTTCTGACAATATTAAAGGTGTGTTTACATGAAGTTCTCACTGTACTACAAGATATATATCCATTAATTTCTGACAATATTAAAGGTGTGTTTACATGAAGTTCTCACTGTACTACAAGATATATATCCATTAATTTCTGACAATATTAAAGGTGTGTTTACATGAAGTTCTCACTGTACTACAAGATATATATCCATTAATTTCTGACAATATTAAAGGTGTGTTTACATGAAGTTCTCACTGTACTACAAGATATATATCTGACATTAATTTCTGACAATATTAAAGGTGTGTTTACATGAAGTTCTCACTGTACTACAAGATATATATCCATTAATTTCTGACAATATTAAAGGTGTGTTTACATGAAGTTCTCACTGTACTACAAGATATATATCCATTAATTTCTGACAATATTAAAGGTGTGTTTACATGAAGTTCTCACTGTACTACAAGATATATATAAATTAATTTCTGACAATATTAAAGGTGTGTTTACATGAAGTTCTCACTGTACTACAAGATATATATCCATTAATTTCTGACAATATTAAAGGTGTGTTTACATGAAGTTCTCACTGTACTACAAGATATATATCCATTAATTTCTGACAATATTAAAGGTGTGTTTACATGAAGTTCTCACTGTACTACAAGATATATATCCATTAATTTCTGACAATATTAAAGGTGTGTTTACATGAAGTTCTCACTGTACTACAAGATATATATCCATTAATTTCTGACAATATTAAAGGTGTGTTTACATGAAGTTCTCACTGTACTACAAGATATATATATATTAATTTCTGACAATATTAAAGGTGTGTTTACATGAAGTTCTCACTGTACTACAAGATATATATCCATTAATTTCTGACAATATTAAAGGTGTGTTTACATGAAGTTCTCACTGTACTACAAGATATATATCCATTAATTTCTGACAATATTAAAGGTGTGTTTACATGAAGTTCTCACTGTACTACAAGATATATATCCATTAATTTCTGACAATATTAAAGGTGTGTTTACATGAAGTTCTCACTGTACTACAAGATATATATCCATTAATTTCTGACAATATTAAAGGTGTGTTTACATGAAGTTCTCACTGTACTACAAGATATATATCCATTAATTTCTGACAATATTAAAGGTGTGTTTACATGAAGTTCTCACTGTACTACAAGATATATATCCATTAATTTCTGACAATATTAAAGGTGTGTTTTGAAGTTCTCACTGTACTACAAGATATATATCCATTAATTTCTGACAATATTAAAGGTGTGTTTACATGAAGTTCTCACTGTACTACAAGATATATATCCATTAATTTCTGACAATATTAAAGGTGTGTTTACATGAAGTTCTCACTGTACTACAAGATATATATCCATTAATTTCTGACAATATTAAAGGTGTGTTTACATGAAGTTCTCACTGTACTACAAGATATATATCCATTAATTTCTGACAATATTAAAGGTGTGTTTACATGAAGTTCTCACTGTACTACAAGATATATATCCATTAATTTCTGACAATATTAAAGGTGTGTTTACATGAAGTTCTCACTGTACTACAAGATATATATCCATTAATTTCTGACAATATTAAAGGTGTGTTTACATGAAGTTCTCACTGTACTACAAGATATATATCCATTAATTTCTGACAATATTAAAGGTGTGTTTACATGAAGTTCTCACTGTACTACAAGATATATATCCATTAATTTCTGACAATATTAAAGGTGTGTTTACATGAAGTTCTCACTGTACTACAAGATATATATATATATAATTTCTGACAATATTAAAGGTGTGTTTACATGAAGTTCTCACTGTACTACAAGATATATACATTAATTTCTGACAATATTAAAGGTGTGTTTACATGAATCACTGTACTACAAGATATATATCCATTAATTTCTGACAATATTAAAGGTGTGTTTACATGAAGTTCTCACTGTACTACAAGATATATATCCATTAATTTCTGACAATATTAAAGGTGTGTTTACATGAAGTTCTCACTGTACTACAAGATATATATCCATTAATTTCTGACAATATTAAAGGTGTGTTTACATGAAGTTCTCACTGTACTACAAGATATATATCCATTAATTTCTGACAATATTAAAGGTGTGTTTACATGATGAAGTTAAATTAATTTCTGACGTGTGTTGTACTACAAGATATATATCCATTAATTTCTGACAATATTAAAGGTGTGTTTACATGAAGTTCTCACTGTACTACAAGATATATATCCATTAATTTCTGACAATATTAAAGGTGTGTTTACATGAAGTTCTCACTGTACTACAAGATATATATCCATTAATTTCTGACAATATTAAAGGTGTGTTTACATGAAGTTCTCACTGTACTACAAGATATATATCCATTAATTTCTGACAATATTAAAGGTGTGTTTACATGAAGTTCTCACTGTACTACAAGATATATATCCATTAATTTCTGACAATATTAAAGGTGTGTTTACATGAAGTTCTCACTGTACTACAAGATATATATCCATTAATTTCTGACAATATTAAAGGTGTGTTTACATGAAGTTCTCACTGTACTACAAGATATATATCCATTAATTTCTGACAATATTAAAGGTGTGTTTACATGAAGTTCTCACTGTACTACAAATATATATTAATTTCTGACAATATTAAAGGTGTGTTTACATGAAGTTCTCACTGTACTACAAGATATATATCCATTAATTTCTGACAATATTAAAGGTGTGTTTACATGAAGTTCTCACTGTACTACAAGATATATATCCATTAATTTCTGACAATATTAAAGGTGTGTTTACATGAAGTTCTCACTGTACTACAAGATATATATCCATTAATTTCTGACAATATTAAAGGTGTGTTTACATGAAGTTCTCACTGTACTACAAGATATATATCCATTAATTTCTGACAATATTAAAGGTGTGTTTACATGAAGTTCTCACTGTACTACAAGATATATATCCATTAATTTCTGACAATATTAAAGGTGTGTTTACATGAAGTTCTCACTGTACTACAAGATATATATAAATTAATTTCTGACAATATTAAAGGTGTGTTTACATGAAGTTCTCACTGTACTACAAGATATATATCCATTAATTTCTGACAATATTAAAGGTGTGTTTACATGAAGTTCTCACTGTACTACAAGATATATATCCATTAATTTCTGACAATATTAAAGGTGTGTTTACATGAAGTTCTCACTGTACTACAAGATATATATCCATTAATTTCTGACAATATTAAAGGTGTGTTTACATGAAGTTCTCACTGTACTACAAGATATATATCCATTAATTTCTGACAATATTAAAGGTGTGTTTACATGAAGTTCTCACTGTACTACAAGATATATATCCATTAATTTCTGACAATATTAAAGGTGTGTTTACATGAAGTTCTCACTGTACTACAAGATATATATCCATTAATTTCTGACAATATTAAAGGTGTGTTTACATGAAGTTCTCACTGTACTACAAGATGACAATATTATACATGAAGTTCTCACTGTACTACAAGATATATATCCATTAATTTCTGACAATATTAAAGGTGTGTTTACATGAAGTTCTCACTGTACTACAAGATATATATCCATTAATTTCTGACAATATTAAAGGTGTGTTTACATGAAGTTCTCACTGTACTACAAGATATATATCCATTAATTTCTGACAATATTAAAGGTGTGTTTACATGAAGTTCTCACTGTACTACAAGATATATATCCATTAATTTCTGACAATATTAAAGGTGTGTTTACATGAAGTTCTCACTGTACTACAAGACATATATAAATTAATTTCTGACAATATAAAAGGTGTGTTTACATAAGTTTTGACTACACTACAAGATATATATCATTAATTTCTGACTATATTAAAGGTGTGTTTACATGAAGTTCTCACTGTACTACAAGATATATATCAATTAATTTCTGACAATATTAAAGGTGTGTTTACATGAAGTTCTCACTGTACTACAAGATATATATCAATTAATTTCTGACAATATTAAAGGTGTGTTTACATGAAGTTCTCACTGTACTACAAGATATATATCCATTAATTTCTGACAATATTAAAGGTGTGTTTACATGAAGTTCTCACTGTACTACAAGATATATATCCATTAATTTCTGACAATATTAAAGGTGTGTTTACATGAAGTTCTCACTGTACTACAAGATATATATTAATTTCTGACAATATTAAAGGTGTGTTTACATGAAGTTCTCACTGTACTACAATAATTTCTGACAATATGACAATATTAAAGGTGTGTTTACATGAAGTTCTCACTGTACTACAAGATATATATCCATTAATTTCTGACAATATTAAAGGTGTGTTTACATGAAGTTCTCACTGTACTACAAGATATATATCCATTAATTTCTGACAATATTAAAGGTGTGTTTACATGAAGTTCTCACTGTACTACAAGATATATATCCATTAATTTCTGACAATATTAAAGGTGTGTTTACATGAAGTTCTCACTGTACTACAAGATATATATCCATTAATTTCTGACAATATTAAAGGTGTGTTTACATGAAGTTCTCACTGTACTACAAGATATATATCCATTAATTTCTGACAATATTAAAGGTGTGTTTACATGAAGTTCTCACTGTACTACAAGATATATATCCATTAATTTCTGACAATATTAAAGGTGTGTTTACATGAAGTTCTCACTGTACTACAAGATATATATCCATTAATTTCTGACAATATTAAAGGTGTGTTTACATGAAGTTCTCACTGTACTACAAGATATATATCCATTAATTTCTGACAATATTAAAGGTGTGTTTACATGAAGTTCTCACTGTACTACAAGATATATATCCATTAATTTCTGACAATATTAAAGGTGTGTTTACATGAAGTTCTCACTGTACTACAAGATATATATCCATTAATTTCTGACAATATTAAAGGTGTGTTTACATGAAGTTCTCACTGTACTACAAGATATATATCCATTAATTTCTGACAATATTAAAGGTGTGTTTACATGAAGTTCTCACTGTACTACAAGATATATATCCATTAATTTCTGACAATATTAAAGGTGTGTTTACATGAAGTTCTCACTGTACTACAAGATATATATCCATTAATTTCTGACAATATTAAAGGTGTGTTTACATGAAGTTCTCACTGTACTACAAGATATATATCCATTAATTTCTGACAATATTAAAGGTGTGTTTACATGAAGTTCTCACTGTACTACAAGATATATATCCATTAATTTCTGACAATATTAAAGGTGTGTTTACATGAAGTTCTCACTGTACTACAAGATATATATCCATTAATTTCTGACAATATTAAAGGTGTGTTTACATGAAGTTCTCACTGTACTACAAGATATATATCCATTAATTTCTGACAATATTAAAGGTGTGTTTACATGAAGTTCTCACTGTACTACAAGATATATATCCATTAATTTCTGACAATATTAAAGGTGTGTTTACATGAAGTTCTCACTGTACTACAAGATATATATCCATTAATTTCTGACAATATTAAAGGTGTGTTTACATGAAGTTCTCACTGTACTACAAGATATATATCCATTAATTTCTGACAATATTAAAGGTGTGTTTACATGAAGTTCTCACTGTACTACAAGATATATATCCATTAATTTCTGACAATATTAAAGGTGTGTTTACATGAAGTTCTCACTGTACTACAAGATATATATCCATTAATTTCTGACAATATTAAAGGTGTGTTTACATGAAGTTCTCACTGTACTACAAGATATATATCCATTAATTTCTGACAATATTAAAGGTGTGTTTACATGAAGTTCTCACTGTACTACAAGATATATATCCATTAATTTCTGACAATATTAAAGGTGTGTTTACATGAAGTTCTCACTGTACTACAAGATATATATCCATTAATTTCTGACAATATTAAAGGTGTGTTTACATGAAGTTCTCACTGTACTACAAGATATATATCCATTAATTTCTGACAATATTAAAGGTGTGTTTACATGAAGTTCACTGTACTACAAGACATATATAAATTAATTTCTGACTACAAGTTCTGACTGTACTACAAGATATATATCCATTAATTTCTGACAATATTAAAAAGGTGTGTTTACATGAAGTTCTCATATTAAAGGTGTACTACAAGATATATATCCATTAATTTCTGACAATATTAAAGGTGTGTTTACATGAAGTTCTCACTGTACTACAAGATATATATCCATTAATTTCTGACAATATTAAAGGTGTGTTTACATGAAGTTCTCACTGTACTACAAGATATATATCCATTAATTTCTGACAATATTAAAGGTGTGTTTACATGAAGTTCTCACTGTACTACAAGATATATATCCATTAATTTCTGACAATATTAAAGGTGTGTTTACATGAAGTTCTCACTGTACTACAAGATATATATCCATTAATTTCTGACAATATTAAAGGTGTGTTTACATGAAGTTCTCACTGTACTACAAGATATATATAAATTAATTTCTGTGTGTTTACATGAAGTTCTCACTGTACTACAAGATATATATCCATTAATTTCTGACAATATTAAAGGTGTGTTTACATGAAGTTCTCACTGTACTACAAGATATATATCCATTAATTTCTGACAATATTAAAGGTGTGTTTACATGAAGTTCTCACTGTACTACAAGATATATATCCATTAATTTCTGACAATATTAAAGGTGTGTTTACATGAAGTTCTCACTGTACTACAAGATATATATCCATTAATTTCTGACAATATTAAAGGTGTGTTTACATGAAGTTCTCACTGTACTACAAGATATATATAAATTAATTTCTGACAATATTAAAGGTGTGTTTACATGAAGTTCTACTGTACTACAAGATATATAATTAATTTCTGACAATATTAAAGGTGTGTTTACATGAAGTTCTCACTGTACTACAAGATATATATCCATTAATTTCTGACAATATTAAAGGTGTGTTTACATGAAGTTCTCACTGTACTACAAGATATATATCCATTAATTTCTGACAATATTAAAGGTGTGTTTACATGAAGTTCTCACTGTACTACAAGATATATATCCATTAATTTCTGACAATATTAAAGGTGTGTTTACATGAAGTTCTCACTGTACTACAAGATATATATCCATTAATTTCTGACAATATTAAAGGTGTGTTTACATGAAGTTCTCACTGTACTACAAGATATATATCCATTAATTTCTGACAATATTAAAGGTGTGTTTACATGAAGTTGACTCACTGTACTACAAGATATATATCCATTAATTTCTGACAATATTAAAGGTGTGTTTACATGAAGTTCTCACTGTACTACAAGATATATATCAATTAATTTCTGACAATATTAAAGGTGTGTTTACATGAAGTTCTCACTGTACTACAAGATATATATCCATTAATTTCTGACAATATTAAAGGTGTGTTTACATGAAGTTCTCACTGTACTACAAGATATATATCCATTAATTTCTGACAATATTAAAGGTGTGTTTACATGAAGTTCTCACTGTACTACAAGATATATATCCATTAATTTCTGACAATATTAAAGGTGTGTTTACATGAAGTTCTCACTGTACTACAAGATATATATCCATTAATTTCTGACAATATTAAAGGTGTGTTTACATGAAGTTCTCACTGTACTACAAGATATATATAAATTAATTTCTGACAATATTAAAGGTGTGTTTACATGAAGTTCTCACTGTACTACAAGATATATATCCATTAATTTCTGACAATATTAAAGGTGTGTTTACATGAAGTTCTCACTGTACTACAAGATATATATCCATTAATTTCTGACAATATTAAAGGTGTGTTTACATGAAGTTCTCACTGTACTACAAGATATATATCCATTAATTTCTGACAATATTAAAGGTGTGTTTACATGAAGTTCTCACTGTACTACAAGATATATATCCATTAATTTCTGACAATATTAAAGGTGTGTTTACATGAAGTTCTCACTGTACTACAAGATATATATCCATTAATTTCTGACAATATTAAAGGTGTGTTTACATGAAGTTCTCACTGTACTACAAGATATATATCCATTAATTTCTGACAATATTAAAGGTGTGTTTACATGAAGTTCTCACTACAAGATATATATCCATTAACTACAAGATATATATCCATTAATTTCTGACAATATTAAAGGTGTGTTTACATGAAGTTCTCACTGTACTACAAGATATATATCCATTAATTTCTGACAATATTAAAGGTGTGTTTACATGAAGTTCTCACTGTACTACAAGATATATCCATTAATTTCTGACAATATTAAAGGTGTGTTTACATGAAGTTCTCACTGTACTACAAGATATATATCCATTAATTTCTGACAATATTAAAGGTGTGTTTACATGAAGTTCTCACTGTACTACAAGATATATATCCATTAATTTCTGACAATATTAAAGGTGTGTTTACATGAAGTTCTCACTGTACTACAAGATATATATATTAATTTCTGACAATTAAAGGTGTGTTTACATGAAGTTCTCACTGACAAGATATATAATTAATTTCTGACAATATTAAAGGTGTGTTTACATGAAGTTCTCACTGTACTACAAGATATATATCCATTAATTTCTGACAATATTAAAGGTGTGTTTACATGAAGTTCTCACTGTACTACAAGATATATATCCATTAATTTCTGACAATATTAAAGGTGTGTTTACATGAAGTTCTCACTGTACTACAAGATATATATCCATTAATTTCTGACAATATTAAAGGTGTGTTTACATGAAGTTCTCACTGTACTACAAGACAATATATATTAATTTCTGACAATATTAAAGGTGTGTTTACATAAGTTCTCACTGTACTACAAGATATATATAAATTAATTTCTGACAATATTAAAGGTGTGTTTACATGAAGTTCTCACTGTACTACAAGATATATATCAATTAATTTCTGACAATATTAAAGGTGTGTTTACATGAAGTTCTCACTGTACTACAAGATATATATCAATTAATTTCTGACAATATTAAAGGTGTGTTTACATGAAGTTCTCACTGTACTACAAGATATATATCCATTAATTTCTGACAATATTAAAGGTGTGTTTACATGAAGTTCTCACTGTACTACAAGATATATATCCATTAATTTCTGACAATATTAAAGGTGTGTTTACATGAAGTTCTCACTGTACTACAAGATATATATCCATTAATTTCTGACAATATTAAAGGTGTGTTTACATGAAGTTCTCACTGTACTACAAGATATATATCCATTAATTTCTGACAATATTAAAGGTGTGTTTACATGAAGTTCTCACTGTACTACAAGATATATATCCATTAATTTCTGACAATATTAAAGGTGTGTTTACATGAAGTTCTCACTGTACTACAAGATATATATCCATTAATTTCTGACAATATTAAAGGTGTGTTTACATGAAGTTCTCACTGTACTACAAGATATATATCCATTAATTTCTGACAATATTAAAGGTGTGTTTACATGAAGTTCTCACTGTACTACAAGATATATATCCATTAATTTCTGACAATATTAAAGGTGTGTTTACATGAAGTTCTCACTGTACTACAAGATGAATATATACAAGATATATATCCATTAATTTCTGACAATATTAAAGGTGTGTTTACATGAAGTTCTCACTGTACTACAAGATATATATCCATTAATTTCTGACAATATTAAAGGTGTGTTTACATGAAGTTCTCACTGTACTACAAGATATATATCCATTAATTTCTGACAATATTAAAGGTGTGTTTACATGAAGTTCTCACTGTACTACAAGATATATATCCATTAATTTCTGACAATATTAAAGGTGTGTTTACATGAAGTTCTCACTGTACTACAAGATATATATCCATTAATTTCTGACAATATTAAAGGTGTGTTTACATGAAGTTCTCACTGTACTACAAGATATATATCCATTAATTTCTGACAATATTAAAGGTGTGTTTACATGAAGTTCTCACTGTACTACAAGATATATATCCATTAATTTCTGACAATATTAAAGGTGTGTTTACATGAAGTTCTCACTGTACTACAAGATATATATCCATTAATTTCTGACAATATTAAAGGTGTGTTTACATGAAGTTCTCACTGTACTACAAGACATATATAAATTAATTTCTGACAATATTAAAGGTGTGTTTACATGAAGTTCTGACTGTACTACAAGGTATATATCCATTAAGTTCTGACAATATTAAAGGTGTGTTTACATGAAGTTCTCACTGTACTACAAGATATATATCAATTAATTTCTGACAATATTAAAGGTGTGTTTACATGAAGTTCTCACTGTACTACAAGATATATATCAATTAATTTCTGACAATATTAAAGGTGTGTTTACATGAAGTTCTCACTGTACTACAAGATATATATCCATTAATTTCTGACAATATTAAAGGTGTGTTTACATGAAGTTCTCACTGTACTACAAGATATATATCCATTAATTTCTGACAATATTAAAGGTGTGTTTACATGAAGTTCTCACTGTACTACAAGATATATATCCATTAATTTCTGACAATATTAAAGGTGTGTTTACATGAAGTTCTCACTGTACTACAAGACATATATATAAATTAATTTCTGACAATATATTAAAGGTGTGTTTACATGAAGTTCTCACTGTACTACAAGATATATATCCATTAATTTCTGACAATATTAAAGGTGTGTTTACATGAAGTTCTCACTGTACTACAAGATATATATCCATTAATTTCTGACAATATTAAAGGTGTGTTTACATGAAGTTCTCACTGTACTACAAGATATATATCCATTAATTTCTGACAATATTAAAGGTGTGTTTACATGAAGTTCTCACTGTACTACAAGATATATATCCATTAATTTCTGACAATATTAAAGGTGTGTTTACATGAAGTTCTCACTGTACTACAAGATATATATCCATTAATTTCTGACAATATTAAAGGTGTGTTTACATGAAGTTCTCACTGTACTACAAGATATATATCCATTAATTTCTGACAATATTAAAGGTGTGTTTACATGAAGTTCTCACTGTACTACAAGATATATATCCATTAATTTCTGACAATATTAAAGGTGTGTTTACATGAAGTTCTCACTGTACTACAAGATATATATCCATTAATTTCTGACAATATTAAAGGTGTGTTTACATGAAGTTCTCACTGTACTACAAGATATATATCCATTAATTTCTGACAATATTAAAGGTGTGTTTACATGAAGTTCTCACTGTACTACAAGATATATATCCATTAATTTCTGACAATATTAAAGGTGTGTTTACATGAAGTTCTCACTGTACTACAAGATATATATCCATTAATTTCTGACAATATTAAAGGTGTGTTTACATGAAGTTCTCACTGTACTACAAGATATATATCCATTAATTTCTGACAATATTAAAGGTGTGTTTACATGAAGTTCTCACTGTACTACAAGATATATATCCATTAATTTCTGACAATATTAAAGGTGTGTTTACATGAAGTTCTCACTGTACTACAAGATATATATCATTAATTTCTGACAATATTAAAGGTGTGTTTACATGAAGTTCTCACTGTACTACAAGATATATAATTAATTTCTGACAATATTAAAGGTGTGTTTACATGAAGTTCTCACTGTACTACAAGATATATATCCATTAATTTCTGACAATATTAAAGGTGTGTTTACATGAAGTTCTCACTGTACTACAAGATATATATCCATTAATTTCTGACAATATTAAAGGTGTGTTTACATGAAGTTCTCACTGTACTACAAGATATATATCCATTAATTTCTGACAATATTAAAGGTGTGTTTACATGAAGTTCTCACTGTACTACAAGATATATATCCATTAATTTCTAAAGGTGTGTTTACAATATCCATTAATTTCTGACAATATTAAAGGTGTGTTTACATGAAGTTCTCACTGTACTACAAGATATATATCCATTAATTTCTGACAATATTAAAGGTGTGTTTACATGAAGTTCTCACTGTACTACAAGATATATATCCATTAATTTCTGACAATATTAAAGGTGTGTTTACATGAAGTTCTCACTGTACTACAAGATATATATCCATTAATTTCTGACAATATTAAAGGTGTGTTTACATGAAGTTCTCACTGTACTACAAGATATATATCCATTAATTTCTGACAATATTAAAGGTGTGTTTACATGAAGTTCTCACTGTACTACAAGATATATATCCATTAATTTCTGACAATATTAAAGGTGTGTTTACATGAAGTTCTCACTGTACTACAAGATATATATCCATTAATTTCTGACAATATTAAAGGTGTGTTTACATGAAGTTCTCACTGTACTACAAGATATATATCCATTAATTTCTGACAATATTAAAGGTGTGTTTACATGAAGTTCTCACTGTACTACAAGATATATATCCATTAATTTCTGACAATATTAAAGGTGTGTTTACATGAAGTTCTCACTGTACTACAAGATATATATCCATTAATTTATGACAATATTAAAGGTGTGTTTACATGAAGTTCTCACTGTACTACAAGATATATATATATTAATTTCTGACAATATTAAAGGTGTGTTTACATGAAGTTCTCACTGTACTACAAGATATATATCCATTAATTTCTGACAATATTAAAGGTGTGTTTACATGAAGTTCTCACTGTACTACAAGATATATATCAATTAATTTCTGACAATATTAAAGGTGTGTTTACATGAAGTTCTCACTGTACTACAAGATATATTATTTCTGACAATTAAAGGTGTGTTTACTGACAATACAATTATCCATTAATTTCTGTGTGTTTACATGAAGTTCTCACTGTACTACAAGATATATATCCATTAATTTCTGACAATATTAAAGGTGTGTTTACATGAAGTTCTCACTGTACTACAAGATATATATCAATTAATTTCTGACAATATTAAAGGTGTGTTTACATGAAGTTCTCACTGTACTACAAGATATATATCCATTAATTTCTGACAATATTAAAGGTGTGTTTACATGAAGTTCTCACTGTACTACAAGATATATATCCATTAATTTCTGACAATATTAAAGGTGTGTTTACATGAAGTTCTCACTGTACTACAAGATATATATCCATTAATTTCTGACAATATTAAAGGTGTGTTTACATGAAGTTCTCACTGTACTACAAGATATATATCAATTAATTTCTGACAATATTAAAGGTGTGTTTACATGAAGTTCTCACTGTACTACAAGATATATATCCATTAATTTCTGACAATATTAAAGGTGTGTTTACATGAAGTTCTCACTGTACTACAAGATATATATCCATTAATTTCTGACAATATTAAAGGTGTGTTTACATGAAGTTCTCACTGTACTACAAGATATATATCCATTAATTTCTGACAATATTAAAGGTGTGTTTACATGAAGTTCTCACACTACAAGATATATATAAATTACTGACAAGATAAAGGTGTGTTTACATATCACTGTACTACATTAATTTCTGACAATATTAAAGGTGTGTTTACATGAAGTTCTCACTGTACTACAAGATATATATAAATTAATTTCTGACAATATTAAAGGTGTGTTTACATGAAGTTCTCACTGTACTACAAGATATATATCCATTAATTTCTGACAATATTAAAGGTGTGTTTACATGAAGTTCTCACTGTACTACAAGATATATATCCATTAATTTCTGACAATATTAAAGGTGTGTTTACATGAAGTTCTCACTGTACTACAAGATATATATCAATTAATTTCTGACAATATTAAAGGTGTGTTTACATGAAGTTCTCACTGTACTACAAGATATATATCCATTAATTTCTGACAATATTAAAGGTGTGTTTACATGAAGTTCTCACTGTACTACAAGATATATATCCATTAATTTCTGACAATATTAAAGGTGTGTTTACATGAAGTTCTCACTGTACTACAAGATATATATCCATTAATTTCTGACAATATTAAAGGTGTGTTTACATGAAGTTCTCACTGTACTACAAGATATATATCCATTAATTTCTGACAATATTAAAGGTGTGTTTACATGAAGTTCTCACTGTACTACAAGATATATATAAATTAATTTCTGACAATATTAAAGGTGTGTTTACATGAAGTTCTCACTGTACTACAAGATATATATCCATTAATTTCTGACAATATTAAAGGTGTGTTTACATGAAGTTCTCACTGTACTACAAGATATATATCCAATTAATTTCTGACAATATTAAAGGTGTGTTTACATGAAGTTCTCACTGTACTACAAGATATATATCCATTAATTTCTGACAATATTAAAGGTGTGTTTACATGAAGTTCTCACTGTACTACAAGATATATATCCATTAATTTCTGACAATATTAAAGGTGTGTTTACATGAAGTTCTCACTGTACTACAAGATATATATCCATTAATTTCTGACAATATTAAAGGTGTGTTTACATGAAGTTCTCACTGTACTACAAGATATATATCCATTAATTTCTGACAATATTAAAGGTGTGTTTACATGAAGTTCTCACTGTACTACAAGATATATATCCATTAATTTCTGACAATATTAAAGGTGTGTTTACATGAAGTTCTCACTGTACTACAAGATATATATCCATTAATTTCTGACAATATTAAAGGTGTGTTTACATGAAGTTCTCACTGTACTACAAGATATATATCCATTAATTTCTGACAATATTAAAGGTGTGTTTACATGAAGTTCTCACTGTACTACAAGATATATATCCATTAATTTCTGACAATATTAAAGGTGTGTTTACATGAAGTTCTCACTGTACTACAAGATATATATCCATTAATTTCTGACATATATTACAAAGGTGTGTTTACATGAAGTTCACTCAAGATATATACTAATTTCTACTACAAGTTTACATGAATATATACAAGATATATATCCATTAATTTCTGACAATATTAAAGGTGTGTTTACATGAAGTTCTCACTGTACTACAAGATAATATATCATGAAGTTCATTAATTTCTGACAATATTAAAGGTGTGTTTACATGAAGTTCTCACTGTACTACAAGATATATATCCATTAATTTCTGACAATATTAAAGGTGTGTTTACATGAAGTTCTCACTGTACTACAAGATATATATCCATTAATTTCTGACAATATTAAAGGTGTGTTTACATGAAGTTCTCACTGTACTACAAGATATATATCCATTAATTTCTGACAATATTAAAGGTGTGTTTACATGAAGTTCTCACTGTACTACAAGATATATATCCATTAATTTCTGACAATATTAAAGGTGTGTTTACATGAAGTTCTCACTGTACTACAAGATATATATCCATTAATTTCTGACAATATAAAAGGTGTGTTTACATGAAGTTCTCACTGTACTACAAGATATATATCCATTAATTTCTGACAATATTAAAGGTGTGTTTACATGAAGTTCTCACTTTACTACAAGATATATATAAATTAATTTCTGACAATATTAAAGGTGTGTTTACATGAAGTTCTCACTGACTACACTACAAGTGTGTATATTTTAAGTTCTGACTATTCTTAAAAAAATGTGTTTACATGAAGTTCTCACTGTACTACAAGACATATATCAATTAATTTCTGACAATATTAAAGGTGTGTTTACATGAAGTTCTCACTGTACTACAAGACAT
Organism: Tachypleus tridentatus; assembly: GCF_004210375.1. NCBI lineage: Eukaryota > Metazoa > Arthropoda > Merostomata > Xiphosura > Limulidae > Tachypleus > Tachypleus tridentatus. Next base: position 162,048,506 of record NC_134833.1, on the reverse strand, counting down.
ATATCAATTAATTTCTGACAATATTAAAGGTGTGTTTACATGAAGTTCTGACTGTTTTACAAGATATATATCCATTAATTTCTGACAATATTAAAGGTGTGTTTACATGAAGTTCTGACTGTACTACAAGATATATATCCATTAATTTCTGACAATATTAAAGGTGTGTTTACATGAAGTTCTCACTGTACTACAAGATATATATCAATTAATTTCTGACAATATTAAAGGTGTGTTTACATGAAGTTCTCACTGTACTACAAGACATATATAAATTAATTTCTGACAATATTAAAGGTGTGTTTACATGAAGTTCTCACTGTACTACAAGATATATATCCATTAATTTCTGACAATATTAAAGGTGTGTTTACATGAAGTTCTCACTGTACTACAAGATATATATCTGACATTAATTTCTGACAATATTAAAGGTGTGTTTACATGAAGTTCTCACTGTACTACAAGATATATATCCATTAATTTCTGACAATATTAAAGGTGTGTTTACATGAAGTTCTCACTGTACTACAAGATATATATCCATTAATTTCTGACAATATTAAAGGTGTGTTTACATGAAGTTCTCACTGTACTACAAGATATATATCCATTAATTTCTGACAATATTAAAGGTGTGTTTACATGAAGTTCTCACTGTACTACAAGATATATATCCATTAATTTCTGACAATATTAAAGGTGTGTTTACATGAAGTTCTCACTGTACTACAAGATATATATCCATTAATTTCTGACAATATTAAAGGTGTGTTTACATGAAGTTCTCACTGTACTACAAGATATATATCCATTAATTTCTGACAATATTAAAGGTGTGTTTACATGAAGTTCTCACTGTACTACAAGATATATATCCATTAATTTCTGACAATATTAAAGGTGTGTTTACATGAAGTTCTCACTGTACTACAAGATATATATCCATTAATTTCTGACAATATTAAAGGTGTGTTTACATGAAGTTCTCACTGTACTACAAGATATATATCCATTAATTTCTGACAATATTAAAGGTGTGTTTACATGAAGTTCTCACTGTACTACAAGATATATATCCATTAATTTCTGACAATATTAAAGGTGTGTTTACATGAAGTTCTCACTGTACTACAAGATATATATCAATTAATTTCTGACAATATTAAAGGTGTGTTTACATGAAGTTCTCACTGTACTACAAGATATATATCCATTAATTTCTGACAATATTAAAGGTGTGTTTACATGAAGTTCTCACTGTACTACAAGATATATATCCATTAATTTCTGACAATATTAAAGGTGTGTTTACATGAAGTTCTCACTGTACTACAAGATATATATCCATTAATTTCTGACAATATTAAAGGTGTGTTTACATGAAGTTCTCACTGTACTACAAGATATATATCCATTAATTTCTGACAATATTAAAGGTGTGTTTACATGAAGTTCTCACTGTACTACAAGATATATATCCATTAATTTCTGACAATATTAAAGGTGTGTTTAATGAAGTTCTCACTGTACAAGATATATATTTAATTTCTGACAATATTAAAGGTGTGTTTACATGAAGTTCTCACTGTACTACAAGATATATATCCATTAATTTCTGACAATATTAAAGGTGTGTTTACATGAAGTTCTCACTGTACTACAAGATATATATCAAGATATATATAAATTAATTTCTGACAATATTAAAGGTGTGTTTACATGAAGTTCTCACTGTACTACAAGATATATATCCATTAATTTCTGACAATATTAAAGGTGTGTTTACATGAAGTTCTCACTGTACTACAAGATATATATCCATTAATTTCTGACAATATTAAAGGTGTGTTTACATGAAGTTCTCACTGTACTACAAGATATATATCCATTAATTTCTGACAATATTAAAGGTGTGTTTACATGAAGTTCTCACTGTACTACAAGATATATAAATTAATTTCTGACAATATTAAAGGTGTGTTTACATGAAGTTCTCACTGTACTACAAGATATATATCCATTAATTTCTGACAATATTAAAGGTGTGTTTACATGAAGTTCTCACTGTACTACAAGATATATATCCATTAATTTCTGACAATATTAAAGGTGTGTTTACATGAAGTTCTCACTGTACTACAAGATATATATCCATTAATTTCTGACAATATTAAAGGTGTGTTTACATGAAGTTCTCACTGTACTACAAGATATATATCCATTAATTTCTGACAATATTAAAGGTGTGTTTACATGAAGTTCTCACTGTACTACAAGATATATATCCATTAATTTCTGACAATATTAAAGGTGTGTTTACATGAAGTTCTCACTGTACTACAAGATATATATCCATTAATTTCTGACAATATTAAAGGTGTGTTTACATGAAGTTCTCACTGTACTACAAGATATATATCCATTAATTTCTGACAATATTAAAGGTGTGTTTACATGAAGTTCTCACTGTACTACAAGATATATATCCATTAATTTCTGACAATATTAAAGGTGTGTTTACATGAAGTTCTCACTGTACTACAAGATATATATCCATTAATTTCTGACAATATTAAAGGTGTGTTTACATGAAGTTCTCACTGTACTACAAGATATATATCCATTAATTTCTGACAATATTAAAGGTGTGTTTACATGAAGTTCTCACTGTACTACAAGATATATATCCATTAATTTCTGACAATATTAAAGGTGTGTTTACATGAAGTTCTCACTGTACTACAAGATATATATCAATTAATTTCTGACAATATTAAAGGTGTGTTTACATGAAGTTCTCACTGTACTACAAGATATATATCCATTAATTTCTGACAATATTAAAGGTGTGTTTACATGAAGTTCTCACTGTACTACAAGATATATATCCATTAATTTCTGACAATATTAAAGGTGTGTTTACATGAAGTTCTCACTGTACTACAAGATATATATCCATTAATTTCTGACAATATTAAAGGTGTGTTTACATGAAGTTCTCACTGTACTACAAGATATATATCCATTAATTTCTGACAATATTAAAGGTGTGTTTACATGAAGTTCTCACTGTACTACAAGATATATATCCATTAATTTCTGACAATATTAAAGGTGTGTTTACATGAAGTTCTCACTGTACTACAAGATATATATCCATTAATTTCTGACAATATTAAAGGTGTGTTTACATGAAGTTCTCACTGTACTACAAGATATATATCCATTAATTTCTGACAATATTAAAGGTGTGTTTACATGAAGTTCTCACTGTACTACAAGATATATATCCATTAATTTCTGACAATATTAAAGGTGTGTTTACATGAAGTTCTCACTGTACTACAAGACATATATCCATTAATTTCTGACAATATTAAAGGTGTGTTTACATGAAGTTCTCACTGTACTACAAGATATATATCCATTAATTTCTGACAATATTAAAGGTGTGTTTACATGAAGTTCTCACTGTACTACAAGATATATATCCATTAATTTCTGACAATATTAAAGGTGTGTTTACATGAAGTTCTCACTGTACTACAAGATATATATCCATTAATTTCTGACAATATTAAAGGTGTGTTTACATGAAGTTCTGACTGTACTACAAGATATATATACAAGATTAATTTCTGACAATATTAAAGGTGTGTTTACATGAAGTTCTCACTGTACTACAAGATATATATCCATTAATTTCTGACAATATTAAAGGTGTGTTTACATGAAGTTCTGACTGTACTACAAGATATATATCCATTAATTTCTGACAATATTAAAGGTGTGTTTACATGAAGTTCTCACTGTACTACAAGATATATATCCATTAATTTCTGACAATATTAAAGGTGTGTTTACATGAAGTTCTCACTGTACTACAAGATATATATCAATTAATTTCTGACAATATTAAAGGTGTGTTTACATGAAGTTCTCACTGTACTACAAGATATATATCCATTAATTTCTGACAATATTAAAGGTGTGTTTACATGAAGTTCTCACTGTACTACAAGATATATATCCATTAATTTCTGACAATATTAAAGGTGTGTTTACATGAAGTTCTCACTGTACTACAAGATATATATCCATTAATTTCTGACAATATTAAAGGTGTGTTTACATGAAGTTCTCACTGTACTACAAGATATATATCCATTAATTTCTGACAATATTAAAGGTGTGTTTACATGAAGTTCTCACTGTACTACAAGATATATATCCATTAATTTCTGACAATATTAAAGGTGTGTTTACATGAAGTTCTCACTGTACTACAAGATATATATATATCAATTAATTTCTGACAATATTAAAGGTGTGTTTACATGAAGTTCTCACTGTACTACAAGACATATATCCATTAATTTCTGACAATATTAAAGGTGTGTTTACATGAAGTTCTCACTGTACTACAAGATATATATCCATTAATTTCTGACAATATTAAAGGTGTGTTTACATGAAGTTCTCACTGTACTACAAGATATATATCCATTAATTTCTGACAATATTAAAGGTGTGTTTACATGAAGTTCTCACTGTACTACAAGATATATATATCCATTAATTTCTGACAATATTAAAGGTGTGTTTACATGAAGTTCTCACTGTACTACAAGATATATATCCATTAATTTCTGACAATATTAAAGGTGTGTTTACATGAAGTTCTGACTGTACTACAAGATATATATAAATTAATTTCTGACAATATAAAAGGTGTGTTTACATGAAGTTCTCACTGTACTACAAGATATATATCCATTAATTTCTGACAATATTAAAGGTGTGTTTACATGAAGTTCTCACTTTACTACAAGATATATATAAATTAATTTCTGACAATATAAAAGGTGTGTTTACATGAAGTTTCACTGTATCTTTACTACAAGATATATATCCATTAATTTCTGACAATATTAAAGGTGTGTTTACATGAAGTTCTCACTGTACTACAAGATATATATCAATTAATTTCTGACAATATTAAAGGTGTGTTTACATGAAGTTCTCACTGTACTACAAGATATATATCCATTAATTTCTGACAATATTAAAGGTGTGTTTACATGAAGTTCTCACTGTATACTACAAGATATATATCCATTAATTTCTGACAATATTAAAGGTGTGTTTACATGAAGTTCTGACTGTACTACAAGATATATATATCAATTAAGTTCTGACAATATTAAAGGTGTGTTTACATGAAGTTCTCACTGTACTACAAGACATATATCAATTAATTTCTGACAATATTAAAGGTGTGTTTACATGAAGTTCTCACTGTACTACAAGATATATATCCATTAATTTCTGACAATATTAAAGGTGTGTTTATATGAAGTTCTCACTGTACTACAAGATATATATCCATTAATTTCTGACAATATTAAAGGTGTGTTTACATGAAGTTCTACTTATACTGTACTGACAAGATATATATGTACTACAAGACATATTAATTTCTGACAATATAAAAGGTGTAAGGTTTATACATAACGTTCTCACTGCACCACAAGATATATATATCCATTAAGTTTCTGACAATATTAAAGGTGTGTTTACATGAAGTTCTCACTGTACTACAAGATATATATCCATTAATTTCTGACAATATTAAAGGTGTGTTTACATGAAGTTCCTCAACTGTACTACAAGATATTACATCCATTTAATTTCTGACAATATTAAAGGTGTATTTACATGAAGTTTGACTACACTACAAGATGTATATCAATTAATTTCTGACTATTATTCAAAATGTGTTTACATGAAGTTCTCTCTACTGTACTACAAGATATATATATAATTAATTTCTGACAATATTAAAGGTGTGTTTACATGAAGTTCTCAATTGTACTACAAGACATACATATCACCAATAATTTCTGGACAATATTAAAGGTGTGTGTTTACATGAAGTTCTCACTGTACTACAAGATATATATCCATTAATTTCTGTCAATATAAAAGGGTGTGTTTACATGAAGTTCTGACTAAATTACAAGCAAGATATACATCCATTAATTTCTGACAATATTAAAGGTGTGTTTACATGAAGTTCTCACTTTACTACAAGATATATATCCATTAATTTCTGACAATATTAAAGGTGTGTTTACATGAAGTTCTACCTGTACTACAAGACATATATAAATTAATTTTGACAATATAAAAGGTGTTTACATAACGCTTTTGACTACACACTACAAGGTGTGTATCTTTAAGTTCTGACTATTCTTCAAAATGTGTTTACATGAAGTTCCTCACTGTACTACAAGACATATCAATTAATTTCTCACAATATTAAAGGTGTGTTTACATGAAGTTCCTCACTGTACTACAAGACATATATCAATTAATTGCTGGACAATATTACAGTGTGTTTACATGAAGTTCTGACTGTTTTACAAGATATATATCCATTAATTTCTGACAATATTAAAGGTGTGTTTACATGAAGTTCTGACTGTACTACAAGATATATATCCATTAATTTCTGACAATATTAAAGGTGTGTGTTTACATGAAGTTCTCACTTTGTACTACAAGACATATATAAAATTAATTTCTGTCAATATAAAAGGGTGTGTTTACATGAAGTTCTCACTAAATTACAAGCAAGATATACATCCATTAATT
>NC_134833.1:161922382-162041346 GCF_004210375.1 Tachypleus tridentatus | reverse complement strand
CACAATATTTTGACATCGTAACCAACAGATATACTATTTTAACACAGTTTAACTTCAGACACAATATTTTGATATCGTAACCAACAGATATACTATTTTAACACAGTTTAACTTCAGACACAATATTTTGACATCGTAACCAACAGATATACTATTTTAACACAGTTTAACTTCAAACACAATATTTTGAAATCGTAACCTACAGATATACTGTTTTAACACAGTTTAACTTCAGACACAATATTTTGATATCGTAACCAACAGATATACTATTTTAACACAGTTTAACTTCAGACACAATATTTTGATATTGTAACCAACAGATAAACTGTTTTAACACAGTTTAACTTCAAACACAATATCTTGAAATCGTAACCTACAGATATACTGTTTTAACACAGTTTAACTTCAGACACAATATTTTGATATCGTAACCAACAGATATACTATTTTAACACAGTTTAACTTCAGACACAATATTTTGATATCGTAACCAACAGATACACTGTTTTAACACAGTTTAACTTCAGACACAATATTTTGATATTGTAACCAACAGATAAACTGTTTTAACACAGTTTAACTTCAAACACAATATTTTGAAATCGTAACCTTCAGATATACTGTTTTAACACAGTTTAACTTCAGACACAATATTTTGATATCGTAACCAACAGATACACTGTTTTAACACAGTTTAACTTCAGACACAATATTTTGATATTGTAACCAACACAAACTGTTTTAACACAGTTTAACTTCAGACACAATATTTTGATATTGTAACCTACAGATAAACTGTTTTAACAGAGTTTAACTTCAGACACACATATTTTGACACCATAACTTACATATACACTGTTTTAACACAGTTTAACTTCAGACACAATATTTTGATACCGTAACCTACAGATATACTGTTTTAACACAGTTTAACTTCAGACACAATATTTTGATATCGTAACCAACAGATATACTATTTTAACACAGTTTAACTTTAAACACAATATTTTGACATCGTAACCTACAGATATACTGTTTTAACACAGTTTAACTTCAGACACAATATTTTGATATCGTAACCTACAGATATACTGTTTTAACACAGTTTAACTTTAGACACAATATTTTGATATCGTTACCTACAGATACACTATTTTAACACAGTTTAACTTCAGACACAATATTTTGACATCGTAACCAACAGATATACTGTTTTAACACAGTTTAACTTCAGACACAATATTTTGACATCGTAACCAACAGATATACTGTTTTAACACAGTTTAACTTCAGACACAATATTTTGATATCGTAACCTACAGATACACTGTTTTAACACAGTTTAACTTCAGACACAATATTTTGACATCGTAACCTACAGATACACTGTTTAACACAGTTTAACTTCAGACACAATATTTTGACATCGTAACCTACAGATACACCTTTTTAACACAGTTTAACTTCAGACACAATATTTTGACATCGTAACCAACAGATAAACTGTTTTAACACAGTTTAACTTCAGACACAATATTTTGATATCGTAACCTACAGATATACTGTTTTAACACAGTTTAACTTCAGACACAATATTTTGATATCGTAACCAACAGATATACTGTTTTAACACAGTTTAACTTCAGACACAATATTTTGACATCGTAACATACAGATATACTGTTTTAACACAGTTTAACTTCAAACACAATATTTTGAAATCGTAACCTACAGATATACTGTTTTAACACAGTTTAACTTCAGACACAATATTTTGATATCGTAACCAACAGATATACTATTTTAACACAGTTTAACTTCAGACACAATATTTTGACATCGTAACCAACAGATATACTATTTTAACACAGTTTAACTTCAGACACAATATTTTGAAATCGTAACCAACAGATATACTATTTTAACACAGTTTAACTTCAGACACAATATTTTGAAATCGTAACCTACAGATATACTGTTTTAACACAGTTTAACTTCAGACACAATATTTTGATATCGTAACCAACAGATATACTGTTTTAACACAGTTTAACTTCAAACACAATATTTTGACATCGTAACCTACAGATATACTGTTTTAACACAGTTTAACTTCAGACACAATATTTTGATATCGTAACCAACAGATATACTATTTTAACACAGTTTAACTTCAAACACAATATTTTGTAATCGTAACCAACAGATATACTATTTTAACACAGTTTAACTTCAGACACAATATTTTGACATCGTAACCAACAGATATACTATTTTAACACAGTTTAACTTCAGACACAATATTTTGACATCGTAACCTACAGATATACTGTTTTAACACAGTTTAACTTCAGACACAATATTTTGATATCGTAACCAACAGATATACTGTTTTAACACAGTTTAACTTCAGACACAATATTTTGATATCGTAACCAACAGATATACTGTTTTAACACAGTTTAACTTCAGACACAATATTTTGATATCGTAACCAACAGATACACTGTTTTAACACAGTTTAACTTCAGACACAATATTTTGATATTGTAACCAACAGATAAACTGTTTTAACACAGTTTAACTTCAAACACAATATTTTGAAATCGTAACCTACAGATATACTGTTTTAACACAGTTTAACTTCAGACACAATATTTTGATATCGTAACCAACAGATATACTATTTTAACACAGTTTAACTTCAGACACAATATTTTGATATCGTAACCAACAGATACACTGTTTTAACACAGTTTAACTTCCGACAAAATATTTTGATATTGTAACCAACAGATAAACTGTTTTAACACAGTTTAACTTCAAACACAATATTTTGAAATCGTAACCTTCAGATATACTGTTTTAACACAGTTTAACTTCAGACACAATATTTTGATATCGTAACCAACAGATACACTGTTTTAACACAGTTTAACTTCAGACACAATATTTTGATATTGTAACCAACAGATAAACTGTTTTAACACAGTTTAACTTCAGACACAATATTTTGATTTTGTAACCTACAGATAAACTGTTTTAACACAGTTTAACTTCAGACACAATATTTTGATATCGTTACCTACAGATACACTATTTTAATACAGTTTAACTTCAGATACAATATTTTGACATTGTAACCGACAGATACACTGTTTTAACACAGTTTAACTTCAGACACAATATTTTGACATCGTAACCAACATATATACTGTTTTAACACAGTTTAACTTCAGACACAATATTTTGATATTGTAACCTACAGATACACTGTTTTAACACAGTTTAACTTCAGACACAATATTTTGACATCGTAACCTACAGATACACTGTTTTAACACAGTTTAACTTCAGACACAATATTTTGACATCGTAACCTACAGATACACCTTTTTAACACAGTTTAACTTCAGACACAATATTTTGACATCGTAACCAACAGATATACTGTTTTAACACAGTTTAACTTCAGACACAATATTTTGATATTGTAACCAACAGATAAACTGTTTTAACACAGTTTAACTTCAGACACAATATTTTGATATCGTAACCTACAGATATACTGTTTTAACACAGTTTAACTTCAGACACAATATTTTGATATCGTAACCAACAGATATACTATTTTAACACAGTTTAACTTTAGACACAATATTTTGACATCGTAACATACAGATATACTGTTTTAACACAATTTAACTTCAAACACAATATTTTGAAATCGTAACCTACAGATATACTGTTTTAACACAGTTAACTTTAGACACAATATTTTGATATCGTAACCAACAGATATACTATTTTAACACAGTTTAACTTCAGACACAATATTTTGATATCGTAACCAACAGATATACTATTTTAACACAGTTTAACTTCAAACACAATATTTTGAAATCGTAACCTACAGATATACTGTTTTAACACAGTTTAACTTCAGACACAATATTTTGATATTGTAACCAACAGATATACTATTTTAACACAGTTTAACTTCAGACACAATATTTTGACATCGTAACCAACAGATATACTATTTTAACACAGTTTAACTTCAAACACAATATTTTGAAATCGTAACCTACAGATATACTGTTTTAACACAGTTTAACTTCAGACACAATATTTTGATATCGTACCCAACAGATACACTGTTTTAACGCAGTTTAACTTCCGACACAATATTTTGATATTGTAACCAACAGATAAACTGTTTTAACACAGTTTAACTTCAAACACAATATTTTGAAATCGTAACCTACAGATATACTGTTTTAACACAGTTTAACTTCAGACACAATATTTTGATATCGTAACCAACAGATACACTGTTTTAACACAGTTTAACTTCAGACACAATATTTTGATATTGTAACCAACAGATATACTGTTTTAACACAGTTTAACTTCAGACACAATATTTTGATATCGTAACCTACAGATATACTGTTTTAACACAGTTTAACTTCAGACACAATATTTTGATATCGTAACCAACAGATATACTATTTTAACACAGTTTAACTTTAAACACAATATTTTGACATCGTAACCTACAGATATACTGTTTTAACACAGTTTAACTTCAGACACAATATTTTGACATCGTAACCAACAGATATACTATTTTAACACAGTTTAACTTCAAACACAATATTTTGTAATCGTAACCAACAGATATACTATTTTAACACAGTTTAACTTCAGACACAATATTTTGACATCGTAACCAACAGATATACTATTTTAACACAGTTTAACTTCAAACACAATATTTTGAAATCGTAACCTACAGATATACTGTTTTAACACAGTTTAACTTCAGACACAATATTTTGATATCGTAACCAACAGATATACTGTTTTAACACAGTTTAACTTCAGACACAATATTTTGATATCGTAACCAACAGATATACTATTTTAACACAGTTTAACTTCAGACACAATATTTTGATATCGTAACCAACAGATACACTGTTTTAACACAGTTTAACTTCCGACACAATATTTTGATATTGTAACCAACAGATAAACTGTTTTAACACAGTTTAACTTCAAACACAATATCTTGAAATCGTAACCTACAGATATACTGTTTTAACACAGTTTAACTTCAGACACAATATTTTGATATCGTAACCAACAGATATACTATTTTAACACAGTTTAACTTCAGACACAATATTTTGATATCGTAACCAACAGATACACTGTTTTAACACAGTTTAACTTCCGACAAAATATTTTGATATTGTAACCAACAGATAAACTGTTTTAACACAGTTTAACTTCAAACACAATATTTTGAAATCGTAACCTTCAGATATACTGTTTTAACACAGTTTAACTTCAGACACAATATTTTGATATCGTAACCAACAGATACACTGTTTTAACACAGTTTAACTTCAGACACAATATTTTGATATTGTAACCAACAGATAAACTGTTTTAACACAGTTTATCTTCAGACACAATATTTTGATATTGTAACCTACAGATAAACTGTTTTAACAGAGTTTAACTTCAGACACCCATATTTTGACACCATAACTTACATATACACTGTTTTAACACAGTTTAACTTCAGACACAATATTTTGATACCGTAACCTACAGATATACTGTTTTAACACAGTTTAACTTCAGACACAATATTTTGATATCGTTACCTACAGATACACTATTTTAATACAGTTTAACTTCAGATACAATATTTTGACATTGTAACCAACAGATACACTGTTTTAACACAGTTTAACTTCAGACACAATATTTTGACATCGTAACCAACATATATACTGTTTTAACACAGTTTAACTTCAGACACAATATTTTGATATTGTAACCTACAGATACACTGTTTTAACACAGTTTAACTTCAGACACAATATTTTGACATCGTAACCTACAGATACACTGTTTTAACACAGTTTAACTTCAGACACAATATTTTGACATCGTAACCTACAGATACACCTTTTTAACACAGTTTAACTTCAGACACAATATTTTGACATCGTAACCAACAGATATACTGTTTTAACACAGTTTAACTTCAGACACAATATTTTGCTATTGTAACCAACAGATAAACTGTTTTAACACAGTTTATCTTCAGACACAATATTTTGATATCGTAACCTACAGATATACTGTTTTAACACAGTTTAACTTCAGACACAATATTTTGATATCGTAACCAACAGATGTACTATTTTAACACAGTTTAACTTTAGACACAATATTTTGACATCGTAACATACAGATATATAGTTTTAACACAATTTAACTTCAAACACAATATTTTGAAATCGTAACCTACAGATATACTGTTTTAACACAGTTAACTTTAGACACAATATTTTGATATCGTAACCAACAGATATACTATTTTAACACAGTTTAACTTCAGACACAATATTTTGATATCGTAACCAACAGATATACTATTTTAACACAGTTTAACTTCAAACACAATATTTTGAAATCGTAACCTACAGATATACTGTTTTAACACAGTTTAACTTCAGACACAATATTTTGATATTGTAACCCACAGATATACTATTTTAACACAGTTTAACTTCAGACACAATATTTTGACATCGTAACCAACAGATATACTATTTTAACACAGTTTAACTTCAAACACAATATTTTGATATTGTAACCAACAGATAAACTGTTTTAACACAGTTTAACTTCAAACACAATATTTTGAAATCGTAACCTACAGATATACTGTTTTAACACAGTTTAACTTCAGACACAATATTTTGATATCGTAACCAACAGATATACTATTTTAACACAGTTTAACTTCAGACACAATATTTTGATATCGTAACCAACAGATACACTGTTTTAACACAGTTTAACTTCAGACACAATATTTTGACATCGTAACCTACAGATATACTATTTTAACACAGTTTAACTTCAGACACAATATTTTGACATCGTAACCAACAGATATACTGTTTTAACACAGTTTAACTTCAGACACAATATTTTGAAATCGTAACCTACAGATATACTGTTTTAACACAGTTTAACTTCAGACACAATATTTTGATATCGTAACCAACAGATATACTATTTTAACACAGTTTAACTTCAGACACAATATTTTGACATCGTAACCAACAGATATACTATTTTAACACAGTTTAACTTCAAACACAATATTTTGAAATCGTAACCTAGAGATATACTGTTTTAACACAGTTTAACTTCAGACACAATATTTTGATATCGTAACCAATAGATACACTGTTTTAACACAGTTTAACTTAAGACACAATATTTTGATATCGTAACCAACAGATAAACTGTTTTAACACAGTTTAACTTCAGACACAATATTTTGATATTGTAACCTACAGATATACTGTTTTAACACAGTTTAACTTCAGACACAATATTTTGATATCGTAACCAACAGATAAACTGTTTTAACACAGTTTAACTTCAGACACAATATTTTGCTATTGTAACCAACAGATAAACTGTTTTAACACAGTTTAACTTCAAACACAATATTTTGAAATCGTAACCTACAGATATACTGTTTTAACACAGTTTAACTTCAGACACAATATTTTGATATTGTAACCAACAGATATACTATTTTAACACAGTTTAACTTCAGACACAATATTTTGACATCGTAACCAACAGATATACTATTTTAACACAGTTTAACTTCAAACACAATATTTTGATATTGTAACCAACAGATAAACTGTTTTAACACAGTTTAACTTCAAACACAATATTTTGAAATCGTAACCTACAGATATACTGTTTTAACACAGTTTAACTTCAGACACAATATTTTGATATCGTAACCAACAGATATACTATTTTAACACAGTTTAACTTCAGACACAATATTTTGATATCGTAACCAACAGATACACTGTTTTAACACAGTTTAACTTCAGACACAATATTTTGATATTGTAACCTACAGATAATTTGTTTTAACAGAGTTTAACTTCAGACACCCATATTTTGACACCGTAACCTACATATACACTGTTTTAACACAGTTTAACTTCAGACACAATATTTTGACACCGTAACCTACAGATATACTGTTTTAACACAGTTTAACTTCAGACACAATATTTTGATATCGTAACCTACAGATACACTATTTTAATACAGTTTAACTTCAGACACAATATTTTGACATTGTAACCAACAGATAAACTGTTTTAACACAGTTTCACTTCAGACAGAATATTTTGATATCGTAACCTACAGATATACTGTTTTAACACAGTTTAACTTCAGACACAATATTTTGATATCATAACCAACAGATATACTGTTTTAACACAGTTTAACTTCAGACAATATTTTGATATCGTAACCTACAGATACACTGTTTTAACACAGTTTAACTTCAGACACAATATTTTGACATCGTAACCTACAGATACACTGTTTTAACACAGTTTAACTTCAGACACAATATTTTGACATCGTAACCTACAGATATACTATTTTAACACAGTTTAACTTCAGACACAATATTTTGACATCGTAACCAACAGATATACTGTTTTAACACAGTTTAACTTCAGACACAATATTTTGAAATCGTAACCTACAGATATACTGTTTTAACACAGTTTAACTTCAGACACAATATTTTGATATCGTAACCAACAGATATACTATTTTAAGACAGTTTAACTTCAGACACAATATTTTGACATCGTAACCAACAGATATACTATTTTAACACAGTTTAACTTCAAACACAATATTTTGAAATCGTAACCTAGAGATATACTGTTTTAACACAGTTTAACTTCAGACACAATATTTTGATATCGTAACCAATAGATACACTGTTTTAACACAGTTTAACTTAAGACACAATATTTTGATATCGTAACCAACAGATAAACTGTTTTAACACAGTTTAACTTCAGACACAATATTTTGATATTGTAACCTACAGATATACTGTTTTAACACAGTTTAACTTCAGACACAATATTATGATATCGTAACCAACAGATAAACTGTTTTAACACAGTTTAACTTCAGACACAATATTTTGCTATTGTAACCAACAGATAAACTGTTTTAACACAGTTTAACTTCAGACACAATATTTTGATATTGTAACCAACAGATACACTGTTTTAACACAGTTTAACTTCAGACACAATATCTAATACCATTAACTTTCAGTTACACTGTTTTCACAGTTGTGAATTGAATGAAAGATTGGACTTCAGTTGCTGAATAACTCAGAAGAATGAATTAGTTCAATAACATGTTATTAAACAGGTGTAAAAACGTCTTCAATTTTGTCAGTAAAGTACAAAAACACCACACGTATAACGTCTCAACCTTAAATAACAATAACACCAAAATTAACAGAAATAAATATTCCTATTTCTTGCTTTTGAAGTTGTACGTAATGTTGTGTTGTAACCTCGAGAATGCATTCTTCTTCTCATGATTCATGGCAATGTTAAGCGTCCCTTATGTAACGTTATTTTAGTGTCTACTGACAGACTAGACAGAAAACACACTACTGTAAAGTGTCGCAAGTGGTTAAAACAGGTGACCGCTGCCAGGAAAATACGAGCTTTGCATATGCTAGTGATATCTTGAGACACGGAAATATGTGGATACGTCACCTTAAAGAAAGATATCTTCTATGTTCTCTGTTATCCTTTATAGTAAGCGTACTTTTAATTAGTTACATTTCTATACCTGAGATCGTCTAACTACGTTTTTCTGTTCCTTATATTGGAATGTTTAAAACTGTGCGACATTTACACGATTTATTTGTAACAGAGCAGAGCTACAATGAGATAACTGATGTGTCTAACACGGGGAATCGAACCTTGGATTTTATCCTATAACGCTGTAGAATTATCGCTGCCTACCGAGAGACGTCAGTTACACTTCATAAAATCAGGTTAAAAATAGATTTTCCTGGTCGTAATAATAACTGGTCGTAATTCAGATGACGTTATTAATTAGATAAAAACTTCTGAAGCAGGCTAAGATCAAATGAAACCAAAACAATTATGGACAAAACATATAATAACAAACATGCAAGATATAATTCTGTCTGTAACGTATCTCTAAACCAACAAAAACATCTTACCTATATCTTATAACAACGTATCTGTAAGCCTACAAACACATCTTATCTATGTCTTATAACAACGTATCTGTAAGCCTACAAACACATTTTATCTATATCTTATAACAACGTATCTGTAAGCCTACAAACACATCTTATCTATATCTTATAACAACGTATCTCTAAGCCTACAAACACATCTTATCTATATCTTATAACAACGTATCTCTAAGCCTACAAACACATCTTATCTATATCTTATAACAACGTATCTCTAAACATAGAAACTCATCTTACCTATATCTTATAACAACGTATCTCTAAGCCTACAAACACATCTTATTTCATCTCCATAGAGTAATGACTTTGAAGTTTTTTATTTCATTGATATAAAACATTTTGGAACATGTAATCCAGTTTGGCCACGTTCCAAGTATGAAGTCGACACTTTACGTCACACAATTGTATATTACGCCTTTAGAAAGTTCTTCTTATCCTCTGATATTACTTAAGTAACGAATGTTGTTGATCTGACATTTTAGTTATGATACCCAAATATGAGGACACAGACAGTTTTTGTTCTCTATAAAGCACTCAACTAGATAGAAGACCAAACCTCAAATACAGTAGTGGAGAAACGAAAACACCTCTCGCTGACGTTTCCTGACCTTTCTGACAACACCCTGACCTCAAATAGTAAATGGTCAACACGTTTCCTGATCTTTCTGACAACACTCTGACTCAAATAGTAAATGGTCAACACGTTTCCTGATTTTTCTGACAACACCCTGACCTCAAATAGTAAATGGTCAACACGTTTCCTGATCTTTCTGACAACACTCTGACTCAAATAGTAAATGGTCAACACGTTTCCTGATCTTTCTGACAACACCCTGACCTCAAATAGTAAATGGTCAACACGTTTCCTGATCTTTCTGACAACACCCTGATTCAAATAGTAAATGGTCAACACGTTTTTGCAAATATGTCTTTTGAAGATTATTTATTTTAGGTCAGAGAAGTTTGCTTTCTATTATGAAGTGTCTGGTTAATGAAGACCACGACAACACTAGAACATTTGTGTTTACAATGTCATGTTTAACAATTCCCATCACGTCGTGTGGGGTACTTAACATAATGTACGCCATGTGGATAAGTGTTAACATGTCATGAAAGTCAATCAGTTACATATACACATAGTACATAAGTAAGTAGTCGTTGGCCTTTACAAGCACGTGACGTGATG
This sequence comes from Tachypleus tridentatus, assembly GCF_004210375.1. Lineage (NCBI taxonomy): Eukaryota > Metazoa > Arthropoda > Merostomata > Xiphosura > Limulidae > Tachypleus > Tachypleus tridentatus. The sequence goes on along the minus strand of NC_134833.1, from coordinate 162,029,962 downwards.
TGTTAAAAACATCGTTAATGTAATGCAAAGAAGTGCAGACAGTGCAGAGAAGATACGGAAAGATGGTGTTTCCGAGAGTAAAGGAAACCGAGTGAAAAATAGTTCCGAAAGGAAAGAAAAACGGAAAGGGGAACAAATAGTCTAGATTGAAATGTGTAAACACAGAGCTTACATGGTGCTGTGTAAACACAGAGCTTACACGGTGCAAATAAATTGGAAAAAAAATATAAGAATCTAACAAACATGATCTTACTGACTAAACCTACAAACTCCATTGTGTTTCATGCTCCCCTAGTACAGCGGTAAGTCTACGGATTTACAACGTTAAAATCAGGGGTTCGAGTCCCCTTGGTGGGCTCAGCAGATAGCCCGATGTGGCTTTACTATAAGAAAACACCAGCACACACATAATTGCCTCAAATAGTAATGATTATTGGAAAAGATAAAATATGATTGCTAAACATGCTCTAAGCTTCGTATAATTATTATCAAAGGTTTCAGTAAACAATCACATTAATACAGACATGTCTGTACTCACAGTCTGTGTACACAATTAACAGTTACATAACTTTCTTCTGAGCACCTAGAAATATATTCTTCATTTACATCTTTTAAAACTACTTGTTGTAGGAGACACATAACATGACTTCAGTTGTTGGTGTAGGACTACATGCTGTAGGATAGTTAACATGACTTCTGTTATTCGTATAGGACTACTTGCTACAGGGGAGAGATAACACAACTTCAGTTGTTGGTGTAGGACTATTTGCTCTAGGGAAGAGCTAATACGACGTCATTTGCTAGTGTAGGACTACATGCTATACGAGAGAGCTAACATGACTTCAGTTACTCATATTGGTTAAGATTGGAGCATTACATCAATAGTTTCAGGACTTAACAGTATTTACGAAGAAGTAAGTTTAGACTATCTGAGCTCAGTTCAAACATTACACAAATTACAGTGGATAAACTTTGTTTTACTGTGGACACGGCTTGGACATAATAGACAATATTAGTACGGTTGCTAAGTTAGTCTTAACAGGTACTAAACCTAGAAACTGTCTAGTGAACAGCGATAATTCACATAATAAAACGATACCTGATAATTAATATTAACGTCTGCTCTAAGCAAGTAGCTTGCGTAGGTCATGATAAAAAGTCATCCCGGTAATCAGTATAGCTTGGGTATGAAGCACATTACGATATATAAATATAGTGAAGTGCTTTGGGGGACATTAGTCTATTTTCTTCGGACATGAGAAAAAGAAAATTCTAGAATCTTCCGGTTTCTCACCTAGTCACAAGGAACCCGTGCAAAGTCATTTCCTTGTTGTTCCCCAGCATTCAATGATGCTCGAGGGTTACGAACCTTCAGAGGTATAGACGAATAAGACAAACAACTATTCTGAAGAAACTTTTAGAATATTCCCTAAAATAAAACCACTACATTATGGTCTTTCAACTTATATTAATTAGCACAGCTAATTGAATACTCTGTTCTTATTACCTTATTTGTAAATATTAGAATACATTGAACATACTTATGGTGGCACTGAATTCTATTTAATATTTTATTCAAATGTATATTGTAGGTAGTTTCGGTCATTGAACATACTTATGGTGGTACTGAATTCTATTTGTTATTTTATTTAAAGCTATATTGTAGGTAGTTTTGGTCATTGAACATAGTTTTGGTGGTACTGAATTCTATTTGTTATTTTATTTAAAGCTATATTGTAGGTAGTTTTGCTCATTGAACGTAGTTTTGGTGGTACTGAATTCTATTTGTTATTTTATTTAAAGCTATATTGTAGGTAGTTTTGGTCATTGAACATAGTTTTGGTGGTACTGGATTCTATTTGTTATTTTATTTAAAGCTATATTGTAGGTAGTTTTGGTCATTGAACATACTTATGGTGGTACTGAATTCTATTTGTTATTTTATTTAAAGCTATATTGTAGGTAGTTTTGGTTATTGAACATAGTTTTGGTGGTACTGAATTCTATTTGTTATTTTATTTAAAGCTATATTGTAGGTAGTTTTGGTTATTGAACATACTTATGGTGGTACTGAATTCTATTTGTTATTTTATTCAAAGCTATATTGTAGGTAGTTTTGGTTATTGAACATACTTATGGTGGTACTGAACTCTATTTGTTATTTTATTCAAAGCTATATTGTAGGTAGTTTTGGTCATTGAACATAGTTTTGGTGGTACTGAATTCTATTTGTTATTTTATTCAAAGCTATATTGTAGGTAGTTTTGGTCATTGAACATAGTTTTGGTGGTACTGAATTCTATTTGTTATTTTATTCAAAGCTATATTGTAGGTAGTTTTGGTTATTGAACATAGTTTTGGTGGTACTGAATTCTATTTGTTATTTTATTCAAAGCTATATTGTAGGTAGTTTTGGTCATTGAACATAGTTTTGGTGGTAATGAATTCTATTGGTTGTTTTATTCTAATCTATATTTTAAAATTATAAAAATTGATTATATTGATATTCAATTACTTTAAGGTTTTAGTCTGATGCATAAATAGCAGCAAATCATGAGGTGTTTAATATTAATAAAAACACGATTGGAAGACACTGGAGTGTTTCCACAAATACAAGTTTTAACTGGTCGTAATTCAGATGACGTTATTAACTAGATAAAAACTTCTGAAGCAGGCTAAGACCAAATGAAACCAAAACAATTATGGACAAAACATATAATAACAAACATGCAAGATTTAATTCTGTCTATAAACAAAGATTTGATAGTTTTCACAACCAGATCTTGTACAGTTATTCGTATATTATAAAGTATAATAATTTCACAACCAGTTTTGTACAGTTATTCCTATATTATAAAATATAATAGTTTTCATAACCAGAACTTGTACAGTTATTCCTATATTATAAAGTATAATAATTTCACAACCAGATCTTGTACAGTTATTCCTATATTATAAAATATAATAGTTTTCATAACCAGATCTTGTACAGTTATTCCTATATTATAAAGTATAATAATTTCACAACCAGATCTTGTACAGTTATTCTTATATTATAAAATATAATAGTTTTGATAACCAGATCTTGTACAGTTATTCCAATATTATAAAATATAATAGTTTTCACAACCAGATCTTGTACAGTTATTCCTATATTATAAAATATAATAGTTTTCACAACCAGATATTGTACAGTTATTCCTATATTATAAAATATAATAGTTTTCACAACCAGATATTGTACAGTTATTCCTATATTATAAAATATAATAGTTTTCACAACCAGATCTTGTACAGTTATTCCTATATTATAAAATATAATAGTTTTCACAACCAGATATTGTACAGTTATTCCTATATTATAAAATATAATAGTTTTCACAACCAGATATTGTACAGTTATTCCTATATTATAAAATATAATAGTTTTCACAACCAGATCTTGTACAGTTATTCCTATATTATAAAATATAATAGTTTTCACAACCAGATCTTGTACAGTTATTCCTATATTATAAAATATAATAGTTTTCACAACCAGATCTTGTACAGTTATTCCTATATTATAAAATATAATAGTTTTCACAACCAGATCTTGTACAGTTATTCCTATATTATAAAGTATAATAATTTCACAACCAGATCTTGTACAGTTATTCCTATATTATAAAATATAATAGCTTTCATAACCAGATCTTGTACAGTTATTCCTATATTATAAAATATAATAGTTTTGATAACCAGATCTTGTACAGTTATTCCTATATTATAAAATATAATAGTTTTCACAACCAGATCTTGTACAGTTATTCCTATATTATAAAATATAATAGTTTTGATAACCAGACCTTGTACAGTTATTCCTATATTATAAAATATAATAGTTTTGATAACCAGATCTTGTACAGTTATTCCTATATTATAAAATATAATAGTTTTCATAACCAGATCTTGTACAGTTATTCTTATATTATAAAATATAATAGTTTTGATAACCAGATCTTGTACAGTTATTCCTATATTATAAAATATAATGGTTTTGATAACCAGATATTGTACAGTTATTCCAATATTATAAAATACAACAGTTCTGATAACCAGACCTTGTACAGTTATTCCTATATTATAAAATATAATAGTTTTCATAACCAGATCTTGTACAGTTATTCCTATATTATAAAATATAATAGTTTTCACAACCAGATCTTGTACAGTTATTTCTATATTATAAAATATAATAGCTTTCATAACCAGATCTTGTACAGTTATTCCTATATTATAAAATATAATAGCTTTCATAACCATATCTTGTACAGTTATTCCTATATTATAAAATATAATAGTTTTCATAACCAGATCTTGTACAGTTATTCCTATATTATAAAATATAATAGTTTTGATAACCAGATCTTGTACAGTTATTCCTATATTATAAAATATAATAGTTTTCACAACCAGATCTTGTACAGTTATTCCTATATTATAAAATATAATAGTTTTGATAACCAGACCTTGTACAGTTATTCCTATATTATAAAATATAATAGTTTTGATAACCAGATCTTGTACAGTTATTCCTATATTATAAAATATAATAGTTTTCATAACCAGATCTTGTACAGTTATTCTTATATTATAAAATATAATAGTTTTGATAACCAGATCTTGTACAGTTATTCCTATATTATAAAATATAATGGTTTTGATAACCAGATATTGTACAGTTATTCCAATATTATAAAATACAACAGTTTTGATAACCAGACCTTGTACAGTTATTCCTATATTATAAAATATAATAGTTTTCATAACCAGATCTTGTACAGTTATTCCTATATTATAAAATATAATAGTTTTCACAACCAGATCTTGTAAGTTTCAAACTCTAGTTTGTTAAGTTCTGCCTATATTCGAAATGTTGATATGTTCCAAGTCCAGATTCTATAAATTTATTATAAACTTCGTAATAACTTTTTCAGTTCTTAAAACTTCTTAATTTGGATGCATTACTTAATACTAGTAGTGGAAATTAGAACAGATATTCATCAAATTTAGTGAAATTACGGTCCTTGTCTTGGAGTTTCGAATATAAGTCGAATTATTGTAGGTTTACAACAAAGATCACACATTGGTATTATCACCAAAAACCCGACATTAATGTTCTTTTTCACCATACTTTTACAGCTGCCTGTAGTTTTCTCTTAGCTAATGCTCAGATTGTGGACTATCCAATTGTCTACTGCTCCGAGAACTTCTGTAAAACAACAGGCTACACGCGGGCTGAAGTGATGCAGAAATCGTGTCGTTGTGGCTTTATGTACGGTGAGCTCACAGACAAGGACACCATAGCCGACATCGAACAGTCTCTCGAGAAACGAACCGTCAGCCAGTTCGAACTTCTGCTTTATAAGAAGAATCGTAAGTAAAATAGATCAAATTAAGCTGTAGAACTAACGAATTGTTAATATTATGTTTTTAATGTGTTGGATTATTGCTCTCACTAAAGGTTTATGCTTTGTTGTGTTTTTAAAATGATATTCATTGTTGAATTTCTCCCAAAACTGCTAGAGATCTCTGTCCTAGCCGTACCTAATTTATAAGATATAGATAGATTGGAGGGAATGCATCTAGTCAACAGTGACCATTGCAAGTTGCTAGTCCAGCGCCTTTATTCGTCAGGCCCTAACAGGACTATTTTTCTCAGCGCATAGTTACACTTCTTTCGTGTTGTTATAAACTAATCATTAAACAACTGATAATTCTCTTGATATGTTTCATACACGTCATACAGCAGTGTGCAAAAAAGTTAGCACAAGAAAATATTTGTCATTCTTTCTGTTTTATGGGGATAATTCTTCTATGTCACTAAAAAATGTAAATTAACATATGGTGACGCTTCCCTGTTGACAGCAGACGTGAGAATACTTATCATATATTTATACCAAGGATATGTAATAAGGGTTCTGGTTGAATGACCATACTGATCAAATTTAGGGTTTAAATAACTGCCGTGGTACCCTGTTCAATCTTAACTATATAGAAAGGAAATAGCATATGGTGCTTGTATATGCCAGAAAACAATTAATTCAATACCACCCCACAAATAAACCTTGATAAAAAACAGTGTTTTGCTGAAGACTTGAAATGTTCTCCAAACATTGTCAAGTACACCCTAGATCATGAGACCGAGACAGGTAAGTTTGAGTGTGTTTTCTTATAGCAAAGCCACATCGGGCTATCTGCTGAGCTCACCGAGGGGAATCGAACTCCTCATTTTAGCGTTGTAAATCCGAAGACATAGGTAAGTTTGAAAATAGGAAAGTTAGAGACACCTAAACTCAGTGACATTGGTGTTAAGTTTCTTTGTTTGTGTAGTCTTCAGGACAGAAGGAAGACTGTTTGCTGATACGAGATAAATGTCCAAGTACCAACAAAACTTGTCCAAATTTACAGTATCAAGAAAACTCAACAAGAACAGAATATTTGGTTGTTTACACCATGTTTTTCTGCTGAGGCGACAGGAAATGTTTGTAAAATAAATGTAATAACAGACCAGAACAAGTACAAACACATACTGATCAGTCATAGTATACCAAGTACAAACACATACTGATCAGTCATAGTATACCAAGTACAAACACATACTGATCAGTCATAGTATACCAAGTACAAACACATACTGATCGGTCATAGTATACCAAGTACAAACACATACTGATCAGTCATAGTATACCAAGTACCAATAGTATACAAGTACAAACACATACTGTACAAACACATACTGATCAGTCATAGTATACCAAGTACAAACACATACTGATCAGTCATAGTATACCAAGTACAAACACATACTGATCAGTCATAGTATACCAAGTACAAACACATACTGATCAGTCATAGTATACCAAGTACAAACACATACTGATCAGTCATAGTATACCAAGTACAAACACATACTGATCAGTCATAGTATACCAAGTACAAACACATACTGATCAGTCATAGTATACCAAGTACAAACACATACTGATCGGTCATAGTATACCAAGTACAAACACATACTGATCAGTCATAGTATACCAAGTACAAACACATACTGATCAGTCATAGTATACCAAGTACAAACACATACTGATCAGTCATAGTATACCAAGTACAAACACATACTGATCAGTCATAGTATACCAAGTACAAACACATACTGATCAGTCATAGTATACCAAGTACAAACACATACTGATCAGTCATAGTATACCAAGTACAAACACATACTGATCAGTCATAGTATACCAAGTACAAACACATACTGATCAGTCATAGTATACCAAGTACAAACACATACTGATCATAGTATACCAAGTACAAACACATACTGATCAGTCATAGTATACCAAGTACAAACACATACTGATCAGTCATAGTATACCAAGTACAAACACATACTGATCAGTCATAGTATACCAAGTACAAACACATACTGATCAGTCATAGTATACCAAGTACAAACACATACTGATCAGTCATAGTATACCAAGTACAAACACATACACATACTGATCAGTCATAGTATACCAAGTACAAACACATACTGATCAGTCATAGTATACCAAGTACAAACACATACTGATCGTCATAGTATACCAAGTACAAACACATACTGATCAGTCATACCAAGTACAAACACATACTGATCAGTCATAGTATACCAAGTACAAACACATACTGATCGGTCAGAGTAGTACAAACACATACTGATCATAGTATACCAAGTACAAACACATACTGATCAGTCATAGTATACCAAGTACAAACACATACTGATCGGTCATAGTATACCAAGTACAAACACATACTGATCAGTCAAGTAGTATACCAAGTACAAACACATACTGATCGGTCAGAGTATACCAAGTACAAACACATACTGATCAGTCATAGTATACCAAGTACAAACACATACTGATCGGTCAGAGTATACCAAGTACAAACACATACTGATCGGTCATAGTATACCAAGTACAAACACATACTGATCAGTCATAGTATACCAAGGACAAACACATACTGATCGGTCATAGTATACCAAGTACAAACACATACTGATCGGTCATAGTATACCAAGTACAAACACATACTGATCAGTCATAGTATACCAAGTACAAACACATACTGATCGGTCAGAGTATACCAAGTACAAACACATACTGATCGGTCATAGTATACCAAGTACAAACACATACTGATCAGTCATAGTATACCAAGTACAAACACATACTGATCGGTCATAGTATACCAAGTACCAAGTACAAACACATACTGATCAGTCATAGTATACCAAGTACAAACACATACTGATCAGTCATAGTATACCAAGTACAAACACATACTGATCGGTCAAGTACAAACACATACTGATCGGTCATAGTATACCAAGTACAAACACATACTGATCGGTCATAGTATACCAAGTACAAACACATACTGATCGGTCATAGTATACCAAGTACAAACACATACTGATCAGTCATAGTATACCAAGTACAAACACATACTGATCGGTCATAGTATACCAAGTACAAACACATACTGATCGGTCATAGTATACCAAGTACAAACACATACTGATCGGTCATAGTATACCAAGTACAAACACATACTGATCAGTCATAGTATACCAAGTACAAACACATACTGATCGGTCATAGTATACCAAGTACAAACACATACTGATCAGTCATAGTATACCAAGTACAAACACATACTGATCGGTCATAGTATACCAAGTACAAACACATACTGATCAGTCATAGTATACCAAGTACAAACACATACTGATCAGTCATAGTATACCAAGTACAAACACATACTGATCAGTCATAGTATACCAAGTACAAACACATACTGATCGGTCATAGTATACCAAGTACAAACACATACTGATCAGTCATAGTATACCAAGTACAAACACATACTGATCAGTCATAGTATACCAAGTACAAACACATACTGATCAGTCATAGTATACCAAGTACAAACACATACTGATCAGTCAAGTACAAACACATACTGTATACCAAGTACAAACACATACTGATCGGTCATAGTATACCAAGTACAAACACATACTGATCGGTCATAGTATACCAAGTACAAACACATACTGATCAGTCATAGTATACCAAGTACAAACACATACTGATCGGTCATAGTATACCAAGTACAAACACATACTGATCGGTCATAGTATACCAAGTACAAACACATACTGATCAGTCATAGTATACCAAGTACAAACACATACTGATCGGTCATAGTATACCAAGTACAAACACATACTGATCGGTCATAGTATACCAAGTACAAACACATACTGATCAGTCATAGTATACCAAGTACAAACACATACTGATCAGTCATAGTATACCAAGTACAAACACATACTGATCAGTCATAGTATACCAAGTACAAACACATACTGATCAGTCATACCAAGTACAAACACATACTGATCGGTCATAGTATACCAAGTACAAACACATACTGATCGGTCATAGTATACCAAGTACAAACACATACTGATCAGTCATAGTATACCAAGTACAAACACATACTGATCAGTCATAGTATACCAAGTACAAACACATACTGATCAGTCATAGTATACCAAGTACAAACACATACTGATCGGTCAGAGTATACCAAGTACAAACACATACTGATCAGTCATAGTATACCAAGTACAAACACATACTGATCAGTCATAGTATACCAAGTACAAACACATACTGATCAGTCATAGTATACCAAGTACAAACACATACTGATCAGTCATAGTATACCAAGTACAAACACATACTGATCAGTCACAGTATACCAAGTACAAACACATACTGATCGGTCAGAGTAGACCAAGTACAAACACATACTGATCAGTCATAGTATACCAAGTACAAACACATACTGATCGGTCAGAGTATACCAAGTACAAACACATACTGATCGGTCATAGTATACCAAGTACAAACACATACTGATCAGTCATAGTATACCAAGTACAAACACATACTGATCGGTCATAGTATACCAAGTACAAACACATACTGATCGGTCAGAGTAGACCAAGTACAAACACATACTGATCAGTCATAGTATACCAAGTACAAACACATACTGATCGGTCAGAGTATACCAAGTACAAACACATACTGATCGGTCATAGTATACCAAGTACAAACACATACTGATCAGTCATAGTATACCAAGTACAAACACATACTGATCGGTCATAGTATACCAAGTACAAACACATACTGATCAGTCATAGTATACCAAGTACAAACACATACTGATCAGTCATAGTATACCAAGTACAAACACATACTGATCGGTCATAGTATACCAAGTACAAACACATACTGATCAGTCATAGTATACCAAGTACAAACACATACTGATCGGTCAGAGTATACCAAGTACAAACACATACTGATCGGTCATAGTATACCAAGTACAAACACATACTGATCAGTCATAGTATACCAAGTACAAACACATACTGATCGGTCATAGTATACCAAGTACAAACACATACTGATCGGTCAGAGTATACCAAGTACAAACACATACTGATCAGTCATAGTATACCAAGTACAAACACATACTGATCGGTCAGAGTAGTACCAAGTACAAACACATACTGATCGGTCATAGTATACCAAGTACAAACACATACTGATCAGTCATAGTATACCAAGTACAAACACATACTGATCGGTCAAAGTATACCAAGTACAAACACATACTGATCAGTCATAGTATAGGTCATAGTATACCAAGTACAAACACATACTGATCAGTCATAGTATACCAAGTACAAACACATACTGATGAGTCATAGTATACCAACTACAAACACATACTGATCGGTCATAGTATACCAAGTACAAACACATACTGATCAGTCATAGTATACCAAATGGTTTGCGTATTATTGGTAAAGGTTGTTACTGTCAAGAAGATAATGACCCCAAGCACTCATTCAATCTATACAGAAATTACTGAGAAAGAAACTGCTGAAATCTTACACGACGGATCACAAAAAGCTCTGATCTCAACCCAATCGAGCAGATACGAGATTTGACAGATCAAAACTTGAGAAATCAAAAAAATACTTCCAAAGAAACTTTATGGGAGTATGTTAGAAATATTTGAAGTAAAGTTCCAAAGTACAGTTTGATTAATTATATTACAATAACGCCTGAAAGACTGTCTAAAGCTAGTTAAGCAAAAGGAGGACACAAACTATTAACTGTTTGCTGAATTCAACCACTTCTACTGAGTTTATGTTCTACTAAACATGAATATTAAAAACATTGTAATGTTTCACCTCCCATTATCCTTCAGAAGTAGCCTGGAATGTAACTTTTGACTTTGTGCTAACACTTTGTACAGTACTATATATGTTATATATTAGTATAACTGTACAGTTATTATATCTGTACTACAAGATTAAAGCAATAGCTAAACAATAATAACTTGCTATACATTGTGAGAGACGCGTTACAGCAGACTCGAGACATAGAACACTACATGCAGTAATATATTTATTAACATTAGTAATAAATGACCTTATATTCTTATTAATTTGACTTCGATACATCAATACGCACTACAGAACTAAAATAAACAGTTTTATAATTAAACGAATATTCTAATATCAAACAATTTTCGGTACTAAACGTGATGAAGCCGTAACGGCGAAACGTTGGTTAAATTAAAGAAAGTTATTTTATAATTATGTACATAGTAAAAGTTTTTTATCAAAATGTTCTCAAATCAGATTTCTGTTTTTGCTTCTTAACTTCCAATACAATCGTAAACGAGGATGTATATTGATTGATTGTTTGGAATTAAGTACAAAGCTACACAATGGGCTGTCTGTGCTCTGCCCACAGGTATCTAAACCCGGCTTCCAGCAGTGTGCACATTGCAATAATGATAAACATAGTTAGTATCTAGTCGATACAGTCATGATAATTTACTATAGTTGTTGACTATTTAATCGTATTAATTCGAAATTTAAAATGTTAAGCTTTTTGAGAATATAGTGAGCATTCATATTTTCTGTGTTGTTAACCCGTATAACAAGAGCAGATACACTGCTGGCCAAAACCTTAAGGCCAATGAACATAAAGAAAAATATACATTTTGCGTTGGATTAGGATAATGAAAGTACAGTATATTATAAATATTATACTAACACACATCTACATACATTTTTATGTAAATTAAACCACGAATAAACTGTTTATAAACAAATAACCAACCATAGGAGGGGCAGAAAGTGTTCGTGCGTCTACTTTATGGTCAGTTGTGTAACCTTTCAGGTGAATTACTTGGCGCAATCTCTCCTCAGAGCCCTCCATGATTGTTTGACAGTACTCGACTGGTACTTTCTTCCATTCTTCTTTACAGAAGGCTTGAAACACTTGCAAGTTTTTCGGATGATGCTGATGAACCCTGGTCTTCAACTCATGCCAAACGTTTTCAATTGGGTTGAGATCGGGTGAATGCGATGTCCACTCCAGAATGCTTATATGGTTCCTCTGCAACAAGGATTACACGTATTTTGATGTGTGCTTAGGGTCATTGTCGTGCTGAAAGATCCAACGATGCCCAAGCCGCAAGTTCCGAGCATCATTCCTGATATAAGTGCCTAATATATCAACGTACTCTTCTTTTTTCATGATTCCGTTGACGCGGTGAAGGCTGCCTACACCAGAAGAGCTGAAGGAACCCCATAGTATGATCGAGCCACCTCCGTGTTTAACTGTAGGGACGGTGTTCTTTGGAAGATTTCATTCCCCCCTTCTTACAGAAAATATAGCGAACATCATTGTGGCCGAAAAGCTCGATTTTAGTCTCGTCTGAACAAAAAAATAATCTTCCAATAGGTAAAGGGTTTATCTACATGCTTTCTTGCATACCCCAATCGTGCTTCTAAATGAACAGGCTTTAAATATGGAGTTCTACGAGAACGGCATGCTTTGAACACAGAAGAGCGTAACATGTTCGTAATTGTAGAGGTGCTTACTTCAACCCCAGTTTCCCTTACCAAGTTCTGTATGTCATTACGTGTTAAACAAGGGTTCCTACTAACTTCTCTGAGAACCTTCCTCTTGGTTATCTGTGGAATTTTGGTGGGGCGTCCGGAGCGAAGGAGGTTAGCAGTGGATCCTGTGAGATTAAACTTGGCAATTATGCTTTGAACAGTAGATTTTGGCACAATAAGTTGTGTAGCAATACTGGAAAGATACACACGAGACTTGTATTTTACAGTAATTCGGTTTTTTAAATCACTGGACAGTTATTTCCTGTTCGTCATGATGACAAAGCAGATAATGACGGAGGCGGCGCTACATTGCCAGAAGTACATTTTTTGCTGGCTAAATTCCAATAATTATGAACTCAGTGTCTAGTTCTTGAATGGTATAATGTAGTTTATTCGTCAAACTAAACAAACTTTTTACGGGAATATTAGTGTTTTCACACGTTCTGAACTGTACGAACACTTTCTGCTCCTCCTATTTTTGGTTATTTGTTTACAAACAGTTTATCTGTCGTTTAATTTACATAAAAGTTTATGTAAATGTGTGTTAGTATAATATGAATAATATATCATACGTCTATTAGCCTAATCATGATACTTTTTAAGTTATGAGCAAAAAATACGAACACTTTCTGTCGTAACTTACTTTCTGCGTCCGTAAGGGCCTTAATCTGGTTCGACGATCGGCTGGTGTCTTGCCGGACAACCCGTAGAATCCTCCTGCTCAACGCCGGCGAAATTTTCTTGGGCCAACCACTTGAAATTGTCGTAAAAATCCTCAGGGTCTTTTAAGAAATTTGCAACAGCAATTTTAACTGCGTCCAATCTCACCAACGATGGCACGTTGAGAGAGACCTTGCTTTTGTTGCTTGACAATTCTGCCACCTTCAAACTTTGTCAACTTTTTAGCCTTTGCCATGTTTTTACCCAATGTAACACAGGAGATGTTGACAACGCTAATGCTTGAACACAAATGACTAAATTTCGTTACGTGTTTACTGATTATCGCTTCATTTCAGTATGGTCTTAAACTTTTGACCAGCTGATATTTAGGCTAATTTCATAGTGTTCACAATTTCCCTATTAAATGCTAAAAAAGTTTTTATTTTTATTTTCCCTTTTCTTATTTTCATCTTTTGAAGCTCTACTCAAATAGATGGTTGAGTCTAACAACGCAAAATGCATATTTTTTCTTTATGTTCATTGGCCTTAAGATTTTGGCCAGCAGTGTATATACATACACCAACAGTTCAAAAGTCTAAATGTTAGCTATTTCACGACCAGGTAAAGAAACAGTACCTACAAAATTATTCCAAACCTTCCGAATATTGTTCCCCTCTAAGAGAAGATTTCTTCGGTAGACAAATTTTGTTCCTGGATAATTCTTAATTGCTTATGTTGTAAAAGTACAGAAAATGGCCATTATTACCTTCATACTTTGCTTTTGTGACCAGGATAATAAAGTTTATAAATTAACCTATTTTCTATGTAAAAACGGACAAATTTGCACATTTTCATTTACATAAGGTCTGGATAAAACAACATATGAACCAAGATTTACATGTATTTATACTAAAGTTATACAAAAATGTTTAGAAGTGAGTAGTTTTTCGAGATTTGCGACTTTAATGTAAATCACTTTCACGTATCAGCCCCCAAATATAGTCTCCCATCATGTTTTAGTTATACGCTCCCAGGTCGCAAAAACAAAGTTTGAAGAGAAAAATAGGTCTTTTTCATTTACTTTAGGCATAAGTAATTAGGAAATAACACTTTCTGTTCAGGAACAAGAAAAAGTAAAAATTTTGTTACATAGCGTAATAATTGGTTATAATATCCTATGAAGAAACGAAAAACAGAATTATTCGAATTGTTCTCAAAATGTGATCTCGAAATAAAATGTGGTAACAGTGTTTTGTTGTTCTTTTACACTTTGACAGGTTTTTTTTAGAAAAGAGAAACTGTCTAAAAGCAACTGGTTTAGATCCCTCAGAAACGGAAAAGGGTAGAAAAACTCAATTTGGTACAGAAATTATTTCTGGGATTCTTTTGAAGCAAGTGAAACTGTTTGAAAACAACTGTTCAAGTTTACTTTAATATATACTTTTATTTACATTAAACTTAAATTTATGTTAACAGTTTTTCTCTGTCTCCAAACGGTTTCTCAGCCCCAAATAAAAGTACACAGCTATCATAATGTTTAAGTTTGTTTTGAAGTATAAGATATGTGATATCGAAATGAGCTTCCAAAAGGTATATTTATAACTTTATTTTCACACGTTCATCAATGTTTGATATCAGTATTATTATATTTTGATTTACTTTCTAAAATTTTGTTATCATCAGATCCTGTTTTCCTTAAATCATTCACGATCGAACGTACTTTTATTGAACTGTAAATGATTTTGCGTAGTCTGATGACTAGGGAGCAATATGCATGGTGTGTGATCGAAACCCGCCATCAAACATGACCACTCTTTCAGCTGGAGGAGAGGAGAACGTTCACCCTCACTATTTATCTTCTTATCTGCCTCTCTGGTTAGAAGTTCAAAATTAGTAGCGGCGACAAATAACCTTAGAAGATTTGCCAAAATCATATTGTTGTGTTTGTTTGTTTTTAATTTTGCGCAAAGATACTTGAGAGCCATCTGCGCTAGCCGTCCTAAATTTAGTAAGGAAAGACTAGAGGGAAGGCAGCTAGTCATCACCACCCACTGCCAATTCTTGGGCTACTCTTTTACCAACGAACAGTGGGATTGACCATCACATTATAACGCCCCCAGGGCTGATAGGGAGAGCATGTGTGGTGCGACGGGGATTGGAAACCGCGACCCTCAGATTACGAATCGGACGCCTTAACCCACTTGGCCAGGCCGCCAAAATCAAAATAAAGAACAAAGAAGTTTACATACTTTCAGCGACACATCGACGAGTTCACCAATTCAAATGCCAGTGGCACAGCGGTATGTCTGTAGATTTACATGGCTAGAATCCGGGTTTCGATGCCCTTGGTTGGCAGAGTACAGATAGTCTACAGGAGAGGATCCTACAAAATTAGGAAATCCAGTATCACTGATTGTTGAGGGGAAATATTAAGCACTGGCACAAAATGTTGTATCGACCTTTTCCAATCATTATTAGCAGCATCGTAGCGCCTCATAGAATGGCTCCGAGTTTGTTTGTTTGTTTTCATGTATAAAGTTTGAGTTCTCAGCTCAGTCATATCATGATCGATTTAAAATATAATTACGATCAGGAGGTCGAACACTCTCGATTAGTATTTGGCTGCGTCCAAGGTCTCACACATTAATTTATTATTATTCTACCTTTAAAAACTTCCATTTGAAGGTAGACTGGTGGAGATCCTGTTAAGTAAAGAAACTGAATCGAGCATACGCGCGCCCCGCACGTGATGCTGCTAGTGCTCAAAAATGTAGTTAATGAAACGGGGAGAATAAATAGTACAATAGATTAATTTACTCGAATCGTACCTAAAACAGTTTGAAGCGCCGCGGCTGTTGAGAATTCCCTTTTATTTTTCTAGCTGGGAAGTCTCATAGTCTTGTGAGGTTTTGTCATTTTTTTCGTCAGAACTTTGCCATTTAGTCTCACGGTTAAACAGTTTGACAATTTCTTCATACCAAACCCAATTTCTAAACGAATTTAAACAATCAACTTAGTAACTTAAAACACTCTCCACTTTCCATGTGGCAGGAATTATTATCCGAATAATACTGTGATAAACAGACGGTTATTAGTGTAGAAAACCACGCTTCTACGTCGCGAGTATATGCTTTGTATGATTTAATTGTACACGTTATGTGTCACGTGCCGTTACGTACTCTCGTGCTTTGTTTGTTCTGTGTCACGCGGACTAACACATTTGTATTGCAGTTATTTCTTCACCATTCAGCTTGTATAATTATATAAACCTGTTTTCTCTTTTAGTTTTAATATTATTATATTTTAACCTGAATACTCGTAAAGTGTGTGTGTGTTTTCTTATAGCAAAACCACATAGGGCTATCTGCTGAGTCTACCGGAATACTTGTAGGAAAACGTAAAGCTATTAGTAACGCTAGTTTGCTTTTAAACATCTTAAAGACTGTTGAAAAAATAAATTACTTTGTGGAAAAATAAACGACATTTCTAACGGCTTTATGAACAGCTAGAACGACATTTCTAACGGCTTTATGAACAGCTAGAACGACATTTCTAACGGCTTTATGAACAGCTAGAACGACATTTCTAATGGCTTTATGAACAGCTAGAACGACATTTCAAACGGCTTTATGAACAACTAGAACGACATTTCTAACGGCCTTATGAACAGCAAGAACGACATTTCTAACGGCTTTATGAACAGCTAGAACGACATTTCTAATGGCTTTATGAACAGCTAGAACGACATTTCAAACGGCTTTATGAACAACTAGAACGACATTTCTAACGGCCTTATAAACAGCAAGAACGACATTTCTAACGGCCTTATGAACAGCTAGAACGACATTTCTAATGGCTTTATGAACAGCTAGAACGACATTTCAAACGGCTTTATGAACAACTAGAACGACATTTCTAACGGCCTTATGAACAGCAAGAACGACATTTCTAACGGCCTTATGAACAGCTAGAACGACATTTCTAACGGCTTTATGAACAGCTAGAACGACATTTCTAACGGCTTTATGAACAGCTAGAACGACATTTCTAACGGCCTTATGAACAGCTAGAACGACATTTCTAACGGCTTTATGAACAGCTAGAACGACATTTCTAACGGCTTCATGAACAGCTATAACGACATTTCTCATGGCTTTATGAACAGCTAGAACGACATTTCTAACGGCTTTATGAACAGCTAGAACGACATTTCTAATGGCTTTATGAACAACTAGAACGACATTTCTAATGGCTTTATGAACAGCTAGAACGACATTTCTAACGGCGTTATGAACAGCTAGAACGACATTTCTAACGGCTTTATGAACAGCTAGAACGACATTTCTAACGGCTTTATGAACAGCTATAACGACATTTCTAACGGCTTTATGAACAGTTAGAACGACATTTCTAACGGCTTTATGAACAGCTAGAACGACATTTCCAATGGCTTTATGAACAGCTAGAACGACATTTCTAACGGCTTTATGAACAGCTAGAACGACATTTCTAACGGCTTTATGAACAGCTAGAACGACATTTCTAACGGCTTTATGAACAGCTAGAACGACATTTCTAACGGCTTTATGAACAGCTATAACGACATTTCTAATGGCTTTATGAACAACTAGAACGACATTTCTAATGGCTTTATGAACAGCTAGAACGACATTTCTAACGGCCTTATGAACAGCTAGAACGACATTTCTAACGGCCTTATGAACAGCTAGAACGACATTTCTAACGGCTTTATGAACAGCTAGAACGACATTTCTAACGGCCTTATGAACAGCTAGAACGACATTTCTAACGGTTTTATGAACAGCTAGAACGACATTTCTAACGGCTTTATGAACAGCTATAACGACATTTCTAATGGCTTTATGAACAGCTAGAACGACATTTCTAACGGCTTTATGAACAGCTAGAACGACATTTCTAACGGCTTTATGAACAGCTAGAACGACATTTCTAATGGCTTTATGAACAGCTAGAACGACATTTCTAACGGCCTTATAAACAGCTAGAACGACATTTCAAACGGCTTTATGAACAGCTAGAACGACATTTCTAACGGCTTTATGAACAGCTATAACGACATTTCTAATGGCTTTATGAACAGCTAGAACGACATTTCTAACGGCTTTATGAACAGCTAGAACGACATTTCTAATGGCTTTATGAACAGCTAGAACGACATTTCTAACGGCTTTATGAACAGCTATAACGACATTTCTAACGGCCTTATGAACAGCTAGAACGACATTTCTAACGGCTTTATGAACAGCTAGAACGACATTTCTAACGGCTTTATGAACAGCTAGAACGACATTTCTAACGGCTTTATGAACAGCTAGAACGACATTTCTAACGGCCTTATGAACAGCTAGAACGACATTTCTAATGGCTTTATGAACAACTAGAATGACATTTCTAATGGCTTTATGAACAGCTAGAACGACATTTCTAACGGCCTTATGAACAGCTAGAACGACATTTCTAACGGCTTTATGAACAGCTAGAACGACATTTCTAACGGCTTTATGAACAGCTAGAACGACATTTCTAACGGCTTTATGAACAGCTAGAACGACATTTCTAACGGCCTTATGAACAGCTAGAACGACATTTCTAATGGCTTTATGAACAACTAGAACGACATTTCTAACGGCTTTATGAACAGCTAGAACGACATTTCTAACGGCCTTATGAACAGCTAGAACGACATTTCTAACGGCTTTATGAACAGCTAGAACGACATTTCTAACGGCTTTATGAACAGCTATAACGACATTTCTAACGGCCTTATGAACAGCTAGAACGACATTTCTAACGGCTTTATGAACAGTTAGAACGACATTTCTAATGGCTTTATGAACAACTAGAACGACATTTCTAACGGCTTTATGAACAGCTAGAACGACATTTCTAACGGCTTTATGAACAGCTAGAACGACATTTCTAACGGCTTTATGAACAGTTAGAACGACATTTCTAATGGCTTTATGAACAGTTAGAACGACATTTCTAACGGCTTTATGAACAGCTAGAACGACATTTCTAACGGCTTTATGAACAGCTAGAACGACATTTCTAACGGCTTTATGAACAGTTAGAACGACATTTCTAATGGCTTTATGAACAGCTAGAACGACATTTCTAACGGCTTTATGAACAGTTAGAACGACATTTCTAATGGCTTTATGAACAGCTAGAAATACCAATGATAGTCATATTTACACTTCAAAGAAAAATCTCAGTTTGTTTTACTTAACAAACTTGTTTTGTTTACTTTGTTTGTACAATAATTATTTTGCTACTTTGTTTAGCTTTGTTTACACAATTATTATTTTATTTCTTTGTTTTACGTTGTTTCTGCAATAATCATTTTATTCATTTGTTTAGCGTTGTTTGTACAATAATTTTGTTGCTTTGTTTGCGTTGTTTGTACAATAAATATTTTGTTGCTTTGTTTGCGTTGTTTGTACAATAATTATTTTCTCACTTTGTTTTGCGTTGTTTGTACAATAATTATTTTGTTACTTTGCTTTGCGTTGTTTATACAATAATTATTTTGTTACTTTGTTTTGCATCGTTTGTACAATGATTATTTTGTTACTTTTTTGTACAGTAATTATTTTGTTAATTTGTTTTGGGTTCTTTAAACAATAATTAGTTTGTTACTTTGTTTAGCGTTGTTTGTATAATAATTATTTTGTTACTTTGATTTGCGTTTTTTTAACAGTAACTTACACTCGTTTAACAGCATATTGTTTCACAGTAACTTACACTCTTTAACAGCATATTGTTTCACAGTGACTTACACTTGTTTAACAGCACATTGTTTCACAGTAACTTACACTTGTTTAACAACACATTGTTTCACAGTAACTTACACTTGTTTAACAGCACACTCTGTTTTACAGTAACTTACACTTGTTTAACAGCACACTCTGTTTTACAGTAACTTACACTTGTTTAACATCACACTCTGTTTTACAGTAACTTACACTTGTTTAACAGCACATTGTTTTACAATAACTTACACTTGTTTAACAGCACACACACACACTGTTTTACAGCAACTCACATTGTTTCATAATAACTTATACTCGTGTGTATTACTTTATTTGTTAGCTCAGCAATGGAATATATTTTCATATTAACGATTTTACAGACCTAGTGTATCCAGTGAACGAAGCCCTCTTATGCATACAAATATATCTAATCTTTTCAGAGGATTTCGGACAGTGTTAAACAAAACTATCACCTAGCAACAAATGATTCGATAAGCTGTCTATCTTCAGGATCATAAAATATCTTGTTTTTTTCAAATGAGAAACACCGAAAATGTCACAAATAGACATTATTTGTTTCTGTTAAGCACAGACTTTTACACATTGCTGTACCTAACACAGGACTCAAACAAAGAATTTGAGCGTAATATGCTTACAAGAAGATTGTTAATCCACTTAAACAGGAATTGATTTTGTATGTATGTATGTTTATAGCATGTATTTTTTTAGTAGGATGTGTTACAAACCTCGTGCTTGAGTTCATTTATTGTACATATTTCAGGCAAATAATTTGAAATATTTTAATCGAATGTTTATGAATACTTTTACTTTATTCAAACCATATTCAGAACATTAAAATGCCATATTCTGACAGTAGAACGTGCCACTTCGAGCACATCCGGGCTACATCATACTCTGACAGTGGAACGTGCCACTTCGAGCACATCCGGGCTACATCATATTCTGACAGTAGAACGTGCCACTTCGAGCACATCCGGGCTACATCATACTCTGACAGTAGAACGTGCCACTTCGAGCACATCCGGGCTACATCATACTCTGACAGTAGAACGTGCCACTTCGAGCACATCCAGGCTACATTATACTTTGATAGTAGAACGTGCCACTTCGAGCACATCCAGGCTACATCACATTCTGACAGTAGAACGTGCCACTTCGAGCACATCCGGGCTACATCATATTCTGACAGTAGAACGTGCCACTTTGAGCACATCCGGGCTACATCATACTCTGACAGTAGAACGTACCACTTCGAGCACATCTGGGCTATATCAAATATATAAACGAAGTCTTTGTGCTTGCAAGTCCAGTAGGACAGTTTTTATCTTTAATTACCCAATAACAGTATTCCTTTGAAAGGTATTCAGGTAGTTTTATAGCATGTGACTTGTCTAATATTTCTATAATTATTATTCTTTTAATATTTTATGTTTATCACAAATATGCTAAGACATTGTATCGCACGTTTCCGAATCCCGCTCACCAACTCTGAAATTCAAATTTCCAACACAATACTACCTTCCCCGATCTTTTTCGGGCATATTCGGTACTCTTGATAGAGGGCGTTGTCGATTTTTTAATAGTTGGTATGCTTTTTGGGGTTGTTGGACGGCGAAACGTAACGTCGATATTTCAATAAACCGCACTTCAGATACTAGAATTCTTCATCCTTTATTACAATAAATTTTGACTGCTATAAAACATTTCATTAGGGCACAACGTTTTAGAAGCGTGTTACTTGTCATTGCGCTAGACTTGAGGCTGCCGTGTTCGGTTGTTGCTTGGTGATTATTTACATAATACTATGTTCAAAACATTACTAACTTCTAACATGTCCTGATGTGTTGTTTATAAGAGTTGTGTATATTTTCTCATTATGTTTTGGAGGTCAGTTAGAACTTCGTACATTGCTTTATTCACAAGATATCGAATAAAAATATATTATGCATCCTGGATATAGTGCGCACATTTCTCTAAATAAAAGCCTTTTTATAGAATTATTTAATCAGTTTAATTTATTTTTTTATCAATTGTTACCACCTAGAGGGCGTTTTGGCAAGATACAATATTATTATTTTCGCCACGGTAGCTTCCAAAGAACTGCTTTATTTAATTACGTCCAAATAACAAAGATCATTAAAAATTGTGCTTGCTTTTTTTTCTAGTTATTATACGATTTATAATTCTTACGGGTAGTTTGATCTCTTAGCAACTGATGGAATATGCACTGTGAGGTCACTGACCTATAGCATATTTAAACTTTTCATGGTGTTTGTTTTAGTTGTTTTGTTTTGTTTTCAGAATTTATGCGCAAAAGTATACAACGCATATCTTCATATGCTTATAATTTTAAACTGATAAACTGGAAGGAAGGCATCTGCTCAATAGCAACCATCGCCAACTCTTAAGGTATCTTTGTCTGAAGGAATAGTGAGATTTGACAGTCACTCTTTTAGTGCACGCACAGTCTCAAAGTGCGAAACCCGTATTTATGACAACGGGTAACGAGCCATGAATCCTCAGACTTACAGTTCGCGCATGTTAACCTCCAAGCCACATCAGGTCCTTCACGTTACACAGTAAGCATCGTAAATATATGCTTGTATATCCCCATAAGGAATTTTATTATCTAATTAAGAGCACGTATTTTATCATTATAAATATATTAGCAACTTTAGAAATAAAGAAGAGGGAACCCTCAATAGCCGAGGCGCTTGAAATTCTTTTAGGGAGGATTAAAAGCAGGTTAAATTCATCACTCGAAAGGATTTAACATCCTGAGTCCAAAACTGTAATTAGATATTATGTCAGTTAAGAGATGATGGAACTATGACCTAAAAGTCCGTACTTGAAAAACAAAAACCGTTCTACAGCCATTTTGCCGTGGCTGAAAAAATAGTAAAATGACATTTGAGAAAAATAAAAAAAACTTTAAAAAAGTAAAAGATAAGTTGTTCAAAGGTTTAAAATGCAGAAGTTTTAAGAAAACTGGAATCTTGTGAGGAATGGAATCTTGTTTAAATCATTGTTTAATGGGTCAAGTTACTATTTAATAATCGGTTTTCCAATATTAATACTAATTTTAAATTATAATACCTTTGTGGTGCAAACATATATAGATGTCATTGAAAAATTCAGTTAACTTGCTAAGATTTTAATACATTTTAATGTATTAAATATATATATACACACGATCTATTATAAGAACAGCCTTATTAAAACACGCCATTAACAACCACTATTAATATGGTGTACTAAAACACACCAGTAGCGCCATCTATTGGTATTACCACCTAACCTATAACAACAACATCCGCTTTTAATAATGCCATATAAACCACACCAATACCATTCACTATTAATGCAGTTGTATTAAACCATGTTAATAATATGCACTATTGATATGGTACTCTAAACCATATGAGTAACACTCACTATTAATTTGGCCATACTAAGCCACATCAATAACACCTACTATTAATATGGCCGTTTAAAACACGCCATTAACACCCACTATTGCTAGAGCCTTTTAATCATACTAATAAAATCCGTAGTTAATTTGGCTGTTAAAAACACACCAGTAACATCGGAAATTAATATATCCGTTTAAACCATACCAGTAACACCCACTATTGCTAGAGCCTTTTAATCATACTAATAAAATCCGTAGTTAATTTGGCTGTTAAAAACACACCAGTAACATCCGAAATTAATATATCCGTTTAAACCAGTAACACTCATTCTTTACATGGCCTTATAAACCCACACCAGTAACACTCATTCTTTACATGGCCTTATAAACCCACACCAGTAACACTCACTTTTAATATGGTGCACTAAAACACACCAATAATATCCACTGTTAACAGGGTAGGACAAACATCTACTATGCAAAGGTGATAGTAAAACACAAATAATACACTATTAGTCTTACCAGCAAGTTTGAGGGTTTATAATCCTAAAAATCGGGGTACAAACACATAATGCATGCATCTTTATGTTTAATGGCGAACAAAACACCCACTCTTAAAGCTGTTCACACACCACTACGTATAAAACAAGTACTTTCAATGTTATATTACTAAAATGTAACCTCCTAGTGGCTTATGGTAAGTCTGCGGACCTATAACTTTTAAATTAGGGTTTCAATACTTGCAGTTGATAAGGTATAAATTAGGGTTTCAATACTTGCAGTTGATAAGGTTTTTAAATTAGGGTTTCAATACTTGCAGTTGATAAGGTATAAATTAGGGTTTCAATACTTGCAGTTGATAAGGTTTTTAAATTAGGGTTTCAATACTTGCAGTTGATAAGGTATAAATTAGGGTTTCTATACTTGCAGTTGATAAGGTTTTTAAATTAGGGTTTCAATACTTGCAGTTGATAAGGTATAAATTAGGGTTTCAAAACTTGCAGTTGATAAGGTTTTTAAATTAGGGTTTCAATACTTGCAGTTGATAAGGTATAAATTAGGGTTTCAATACTTGCAGTTGATAAGGTATAAATTAGGGTTTCAATACTTGCAGTTGATAAGGTATAAATTAGGGTTTCAATACTTGCAGTTGATAAGGAATAAATTAGGGTTTCAATACTTGCAGTTGATAAGGTATAAATTAGGGTTTCAAAACTTGCAGTTGATAAGGTATAAATTAGGGTTTCAATACTTGCAGTTGATAAGGTATAAATTAGGGTTTCAATATTTGCAGTTGATAAGGTATAAGTTAGGGTTTCAATACTTGCAGTTGATAAGGTATAAATTAGGGTTTCAATACTTGCAGTTGATAAGGTTTTTAAATTAGGGTTTCAATACTTGCAGTTGATAAGGTATAAATTAGGGTTTCAATACTTGCAGTTGATAAGGTTTTTAAATTAGGGTTTCAATACTTGCAGTTGATAAGGTATAAATTAGGGTTTCTATACTTGCAGTTGATAAGGTTTTTAAATTAGGGTTTCAATACTTGCAGTTGATAAGGTATAAATTAGGGTTTCAAAACTTGCAGTTGATAAGGTATAAATTAGGGTTTCAATCATTGCAGTTGATAAGGTATAAATTAGGGTTTCAATACTTGCAGTTGATAAGGTATAAATTAGGGTTTCAATACTTGCAGTTGATAAGGTATAAATTAGGGTTTCAATACTTGCAGTTGATAAGGTATAAATTAGGGTTTCAATATTTGCAGTTGATAAGGTATAAGTTAGGGTTTCAATACTTGCAGTTGATAAGGTATAACTTAGGATTTCAATACTTGCAGTTGATAAGGTATAAATTAGGGTTTCAATACTTGCAGTTGATAAGGTATAAATTAGGGTTTCAATACTTGCAGTTGATAAGGTATAAATTAGGGTTTCAATACTTGCAGTTGATAAGGTTTTTAAATTAGGATTTCAATACTTGCAGTTGATAAGGTATAAATTAGGGTTTCAATACTTGCAGTTGATAAGGTATAAATTAGGGTTTCAATACTTGCAGTTGATAAGGTATAAATTAGGGTTTGAATACTTGCAGTTGATAAGGTATAAATTAGGGTTTCTATACTTGCAGTTGATAAGGTATAAATTAGGGTTTCAATACTTGCAGTTGATAAGGTATAAATTAGGGTTTCAATACTTGCAGTTGATAAGGTATAAATTAGGGTTTCAATACTTGCAGTTGATAAGGTATAAATTAGGGTTTCAATACTTGCAGTTGATAAGGTATAAATTAGGGTTTCAATATTTGCAGTTGATAAGGTATAAGTTAGGGTTTCAATACTTGCAGTTGATAAGGTATAAATTAGGGTTTCAATACTTGCAGTTGATAAGGTTTTTAAATTAGGATTTCAATACTTGCAGTTGATAAGGTATAAATTAGGGTTTCAATACTTGCAGGTATAAATTGTAAACCGAATAGTTCTGTGCTTAATAACAAACAAGTTAGCAGTAAAACTTTACTTTCAAGACGGCTAGAGTTGTATATTATTGCTGGTTGGAGTTATATGCTATTACACTATTTATCTATATATAATTGCTAATTTCTCATTATCTCTCTGTAATAAGTTTAGTTTATTATGATTTCCCATTATATCTCTGTAATGAGTTCAGTTTATAAATGTTTTTATGTATTAAGTTTATCTCGTTATCGGTTGTTACGTATTGCGATTTAAAATAGCCTAAAATTGAGTTAACTTGTAATTTGGATTTAGAAATTAATTAAATGTCGACCGAATATGATGTTTGTCAAAAAGACTAGAACACACAATTTTCTTTCTTAATACAAACAAAAATATAATTTATAATAATGATTACAAATAATGATTCATATACAATAGTTTTACAAAGAGTATTGAGTCCTCTATCTGATCCGGAACACCCTTGATATCCTATCGAAAGTTAACGAAAGGGAGTTAATTTTGAGTTGATATCGATACAGTTTTCTTAACGAGGAGCTAGGTGGCTCTTCGCTGATCACATGCGAGTTTTCCTTAGCTGAAGTTAAACAATGCCTCCATAAATAAAAATACTAAAGTGCGATGTTAATTAGCTGAATTTAAAAGGTTCGTGATCTTTGAAATCTATATTCTTTCCTATCAGATATCTGTAGTTTCTTAATTAATAAGCGTTAATTACCGTTATAGCTCCCGAGGTTTTTAGTATACCAACTGTAACAAACAAACAATATATGTGGGTTAAAGCGTTCGACTCGTAATCCCAAGGGTCGTGGGTTTGAATCCCGATCGCACCAAACCTGCTCGTCCTTTTAGCCGTGGGGGCGTTATAATGTGACGGTCAATCCCACTATTCATCGGTAAAAGAGTAGCCCAACAGTTGGAGCTGGGTGGTGTTGACTAGCTGCCTTCCCTTGTAGTCTTACACTGCTAAATTAGGGACGGCTAGCGCAGATAGCCCTCGAGTAGCTTTGCGCGAAATTCAAAAACAAACAATACATACTGCCTCTTGGCTTTGTGTTGGTTACCTCTTATTAGTTGCTTTGGGGAGGTTTTAAAACATATACTGCTTCTTGATGCTTCGCATTGGTTTTAAGCGTTAGGCGAGATTCTAGAAAATTCGGCTGGTCCTACAGTACTGACGATAAGTGCTTTCGTAAAACATACATTGTTATTTCTTACACTCGAGAATCTTCTGCAAACTTAGTGAATAGCCAGGAATTTCGCTAAACACATTTAACAATATAAGTTATATGCATTTCTACATATATTTTTAATTAAAACAAACATTGATACTCAAATAAATACATATTAGTAAATATATCACATAAGTACTATATGTTAAATATTTTAGTAGCGTACAGCCCGTCAAAAATGTCTGGGCAAGTACTACCATCCTCACCCCATAGTATACCCTAACATCAAATTTCGTGACTAACCGAAATAAACGAATTTTGCGAAATCAAGCTTGACCAATAAAGGGGCAGCAAAGTACAACCGAAACAGTCATACGTCGGTAAGTTAGCCAATCAAAATTAAGATTGTTCATGAAATGAATTCGTAACGTATAACGGAACAATTATTAGTAAAAACCAGTTAGATTAACCATTCCTAATATATTCTGATGCAACTTTAACATTCTAATGTGTGTGTGTGTTCTTACAGCAAAGCCACGTCGGACTATCTGCGGAGTCCACTGGGGGAATCGAATCTCTGATTTTAGCGTTGTAAATCCGTAGGCTTACCGCTGTACCAGCATGGGACAAATACTTTAATATCACACATTTGTGTATATTAACCCTTGTGATACGCTGGTTAACTTTTTAAAAATATATATAATATACATTTGGAACAAGGTCGTTTTTTTCTAAACCTTTTATTACAATATGTAAATCTTTCCAGTATGCACTACAAATCTTGAAGATAATATTCTAATATATAGAAAAACCAGTATGTTTTAATGTCACTAGGTTCCAAGAATGACTTTTATGTCACGTTGCTCAGCAATAAAAGTATAACCTAATATTGTTGTTAGTCTTTGTATTGAAAGTATAACACGATATGTGTAGACAACAAAACTGGAAGTATAACATGATATGTATGGACAACAAAACTGGAAGTATAACATGATATGTATGGACAACAAAACTGGAAGTATAACATGATATGTATAGACAACAAAACTGGAAGTATAACATGATATGTGTAGACAACAAAACTGGAAGTATAACATGATATGTATAGACAACAAAACTGGAAGTATAACATGATATGTATGACAACAAAACTGGAAGTATAACATGATATGTATGGACAACAAAACTGGAAGTATAACATGATATGTGTAGACAACAAAACTGGAAGTATAACATGATATGTGTAGACAACAAAACTGGAAGTATAACATGATATGTGTAGACAACAAAACTGGAAGTATAACATGATATGTATAGACAACACACTGGAAGTATAACATGATATGTGTAGACAACAAAACTGGAAGTATAACATGATATGTATAGACAACAAAACTGGAAGTATAACATGATATGTGTAGACAACAAAACTGGAAGTATAACATGATATGTATAGACAACAAAACTGGAAGTATAACATGATATGTATGGACAACGAAACTGGAAGTATAACATGATATGTATGGACAACACACTGGAAGTATAACATGATATGTGTAGACAACAAAACTGGAAGTATAACATGATATGTATGGACAACAAAACTGGAAGTATAACATGATATGTATAGACAACACACTGGAAGTATAACATGATATGTGTAGACAACAAAACTGGAAGTATAACATGATATGTATGGACAACGAAACTGGAAGTATAACATGATATGTATGGACAACAAAACTGGAAGTATAACATGATATGTATAGACAACAAAACTGGAAGTATAACATGATATGTGTAGACAACAAAACTGGAAGTATAACATGATATGTGTAGACAACAAAACTGGAAGTATAACATGATATGTGTAGACAACAAAACTGGAAGTATAACATGATATGTGTAGACAACAAAACTGGAAGTATAACATGATATGTATAGACAACACACTGGAAGTATAACATGATATGTGTGGACAACAAAACTGGAAGTATAACATGATATGTATGGACAACAAAACTGGAAGTATAACATGATATATATAGACAACAAAACTGGAAGTATAACATGATATGTGTAGACAACAAAACTGGAAGTATAACATGATATGTGTAGACAACAAAACTGGAAGTATAACATGATATGTATAGACAACAAAACTGGAAGTATAACATGATATGTGTAGACAACAAAACTGGAAGTATAACATGATATATATAGACAACAAAACTGGAAGTATAACATGATATGTATGGACAACAAAACTGGAAGTATAACATGATATGTATAGACAACAAAACTGGAAGTATAACATGATATGTGTAGACAACAAAACTGGAAGTATAACATGATATGTATAGACAACAAAACTGGAAGTATAACATGATATGTGTAGACAACAAAACTGGAAGTATAACATGATATGTGTAGACAACAAAACTGGAAGTATAACATGATATGTATAGACAACAAAACTGGAAGTATAACATGATATGTGTAGACAACAAAACTGGAAGTATAACATGATAAGTGTAGACAACAAAACTGGAAGTATAACATGATATGTGTAGACAACAAAACTGGAAGTATAACATGATATGTATAGACAACAAAACTGGAAGTATAACATGATATGTGTAGACAACAAAACTGGAAGTATAACATGATAAGTGTAGACAACAAAACTGGAGGTATAACATGATATGTGAGACAACAAAACTGGAAGTATAACATGATATATATAGACAACAAAACTGGAAGTATAACATGATATGTATGGACAACAAAACTGGAAGTATAACATGATATGTATAGACAACAAAACTGGAAGTATAACATGATATGTGTAGACAACAAAACTGGAAGTATAACATGATATGTATAGACAACAAAACTGGAAGTATAACATGATATGTGTAGACAACAAAACTGGAAGTATAACATGATATGTGTAGACAACAAAACTGGAAGTATAACATGATATGTATAGACAACAAAACTGGAAGTATAACATGATATGTGTAGACAACAAAACTGGAAGTATAACATGATAAGTGTAGACAACAAAACTGGAAGTATAACATGATATGTGTAGACAACAAAACTGGAAGTATAACATGATATGTATAGACAACAAAACTGGAAGTATAACATGATATGTATGACAACAAAACTGGAAGTATAACATGATATGTATGGACAACAAAACTGGAAGTATAACATGATATGTATGGACAACAAAACTGGAAGTATAACATTATATGTGTAGATAACAAAACTGGAAGTATAACATGATATGTGTAGACAACAAAACTGGAAGTATAACATGATATGTGTAGACAACAAAACTGGAAGTATAACATGATATGTGTAGACAACAAAACTGGAAGTATAACATGATATGTGTAGACAACAAAACTGGAAGTATAACATGATATGTATAGACAACAAAACTGGAAGTATAACATGATATGTATGACAACAAAACTGGAAGTATAACATGATATGTATAGACAACAAAACTGGAAGTATAACATGATATGTATGGACAACAAAACTGGAAGTATAACATTATATGTGTAGACAACAAAACTGGAAGTATAACATGATATGTGTAGACAACAAAACTGGAAGTATAACATGATATGTGTAGACAACAAAACTGGAAGTATAACATGATATGTATGGACAACAAAACTGGAAGTATATTTGTTGATTTCTTAATTCAGAGTTTCTGTTGTTTAAAGACATTATTATTATTAAAACCGTCGATGATACAACAAATAATAGCTTAATTCAGAAAGACTGAAGTTTAATACTAAATCAATATTTTTACTTTCATAATAAATTTTATACCCTTAGCTCTAAACTAGGTGATCTCTTACTATCTTTTTAGATTTACTATGCCAACACTCACTACACTTATAAGGTTTCACGGCACACCGTCACGACTCTTTTTCACCACGTCACCAGAATCGTAATGTGCAGATAGCAATCGAACTGTTCTATTCAAACAAATGTAATTTGGTTTTTATGACATGACCCACAACAGGTTTTATATAGGATAGGTTAGAACACTCTGCGTGACCTAGTGGTTAGCATGGCTGGACGGTGAATCCCATGTTCATAAGTACCATCTTTCTCTTTACATTTAGTTTATCTTACTACACGTACTGTTGCTACTTTTTCTATTAGAATAACCTGCGTGATCTACTAGTTGGCATGTCTGGACTGTGAATCCGAGAGTTCTTGGTTCACATCTCGTTATAACACATAAATCCACATCTTGAGGCTGTAGATGCGCTATAAATTGACAGTTGGACCCAACCATTCAGCCAGCAAAGTGTAGCCAAGAGCTTATAGTTGACTAACATTTATTCCTTCTGGTCTATAAACTCATAATTTAGAACCGCTGTGAGCATTTAGTTCTTGTGTGGTTTGTTGCGAAAGTAACATAATTGTGTAGTCAGTTTTTATGTTTTTAATAAAATTTTGTAATTTTTGTCTTACGTTTCAGATATCAGTTAGGCACGTCTTACACTCTTTTATCTCTCTATGTTTATCTGATAAAACCTCATGTATTATGCCACACTGTCACTTTAACACCCTCGTATCTTGTTCATAAACCTTTTGAGTTGATGTTTCAGACACTTCGGTATGGCTGTTATTACATATCACACCTATAAAGAACGAGCAAAATGTGGTGGTCCTGTTCCTACTCACCTTCAGAGACATCACAGCTATGAAACAGCCCTTAGAAGACGACGCCAACAAAGGTAAGTCAGTATGACCAGTTTTACTACGTATCAATTACAGTTTAAGTCTTCCGTTGTGAAGTGAGAAATGCTGAAAGCAAAGTTACTTCAGTGAGGCAGGGAATTATAGCACAATGCAAAGTTTCCTTGACACCAGAAAGCAACTTTTAAAAGTTTTACCAGTTTTAGGATTAGCAGGCAGAACTATCACAACATAAAGTATATTAGCCCTACTCCAGTGCTGATAGCGTGCTGTAACATTTTTATAAAAAAACAGTTCCAGTGTGACCGCTAGTTGTCATGGCTACGTGCGGTTTAGTGGCGAGGAACCGACCAATAAAATAAAGTACATGATACAAAATTCAAAGCGTCGAGTGAAAATTTGTTACCGACTAATGACAGTTCATCAAGATGAGAAAACTATTTTGCTGTTTATGTATACTGATATCAAGTTAATTGACGTTGGTGTAATATTTGGCCTAAATAAAGCGAGCACAACACGTAAATTAGCAATATTACCATTCGCTATGTCATTGTTTGGCTTAAGAGCAATATAAAAGTGAGAACGCTTGATCGTCAGGTAATACGAACTGGCCATAAAACATCTCCGTAACGAGAAAAAGCTTTAGCAAAAAAAAAAAAACACCCAAAAACTTTAACACCAGAAGGCTCCCAAAATTAATGTGGAAAACAAAAACCATAGAAGATTAAACTCGTTTTGAATTTCGCGCAAAGCTACACGAGGGCTATCTGCGCTAGCCGTCCCAAATTAAGTAGTGTAAGACTAGAGGGAAGGTAGCTAGTCATCACCACCCATCACCCACTCTTGGGCTACTCTTTAACCAACGAATAGTGGGATTGATGGTCACATTATAACGCTCCCATGGCTGAACGAGTGAGCATGTTTGGTGTGATGGGGATTCGAACCCGCTACTCTCAGATCGCAAGTTCTCTAATCACTTGATCATGCCAAGTCAGGTTAAACTGTCTTACGGATATAACCTAGATATGAGGTCGAATTTGTAACCATATTTTTTCTAAACTATTTTTACACGAAACTGCTTGAGGAGCAGTGAATTTGTTTGTTACAACTTTCTTCATATAACACCTGATGTCACATGGTAAAAATGTAAACAATTATCTGATATTATAAATACTTCTTACGAACTACTAGTTGGATTTCTACTGTCTTTACGCAAAAAAAAATGGGTAAATTCGCACAATTCTTGGTCATTTTAGAGAAAACTAGAAATTGCTTAATGTCACGAATTAGATGGACTCCAAACACAGATGAATATAAAAATAAATAAAATGTTAAATATTTCGTCTGTTATGCATATCAGGCTTAGCATGTTTACTTCTTGGCTTCTTAAGTTCACCAATATTTATAGGAAGTCCTATAAGGAATGACTGTTAAACATTTCGAATATTGTTTTAACAATATCATGTTTACAACGTAGGACTCAGCAAGTTTGCCCGATTAGCCCGAACTGTAACCAGGTCTCGCTCGGTTTTTGTCCAACAGTCGTCATCTCATTCACCCCTTACGAAGTCCAGCAATGCCAAGCAGTCTCAGATTGCCCACGTGAGTATCTAGTTACCTACCCACAAAGCATAATATAATAACACAGAGGTTAGGGAAGAGCTAATATAAGTATGATTTAAAAATTGGTATGTATGTAAATGGATGTTTAAAAATATAGAAAAATAATTAAATTTCGGAAGCTCGGAATGTCGGTCTCGATGTTAAGAAGAAATGAATGTGAAGTTTCTATTTTAAATTTAGTGTGACGTGAAATTCAGTCGACTTGTATTTTGTAATAGCGTCTGACGTTCTTTGATAGATTGTTTAAGCAGTGCATTCATGATGACACTTTGTAGAATGGACGGTAACTGTCTGTTGTGGAGACACAAGTATAGAGGACGATGGAGACGAAAGGCGGAAGACTTTAGAAACGTCGTCCTCTACACTTGTGTCTCTACAACAGGCAGTTGCCATCTATTCTACAAAGTTTCATCAAGTCTAATGTTTTCAAAACGATAGTAAATGTTACTGGTCACGTTTGAACGACTCTTGGTAACATTGTTAAGTAACTAACAACTAAATCAAACCTTCACTGAAACACTGAAGAAAGTGTCACTAACAACTAAATCAAACCTTCACTGAAACACTGAAGAAAGTGTCACTAACAACTAAATCAAACCTTCACTGAAACACTGAAGAAAGTGTCACTAACAACTAAATCATACCTTCACTGAAACACTGAAGAAAGCGTCACTAACAACTAAATCATACCTTCACTGAAACACTGAAGGAAGTGTCACTATGACAACTAAATCATACCTTCACTGAAACACTGAAGAAAGTGTCACTAACAACTAAATCATACCTTCACTGAAACACTGAAGAAAGTGTCACTATGACAACTAAATCATACCTTCACTGAAACACTGAAAAAAGTGTCACTATGACAACTAAATCATACTTTCACTGAAACACTGAAGAAAGTGTCACTATGACAACAAAAGCATACCTTCACTGAAACACTGAAGAAAGTGTCACTAACAACTAAATCATACCTTCACTGAAACACTGAAAAAAGTGTCACTATGACAACTAAATCATACCTTCACTGAAACACTGAAGAAAGTGTCACTATGACAACAAAAGCATACCTTCACTGAAACACTGAAGAAAGTGTCACTAACAACTAAATCATACCTTCACTGAAACACTGAAGAAAGTGTCACTATGACAACTAAATCATACCTTCACTGTAACACTGAAGAAAGTGTCACTAACAACTAAATCATACCTTCACTGTAACACTGAAGAAAGTGTCACTAACAACTAAATCATACCTTCACTGAATCACTGAAGAAAGTGTCACTATGACAACTAAATCATACCTTCACTGAAACACTGAAGAAAGTGTCACTATGACAACTAAATCATACCTTCACTGCAACACTGAAGAATGTGTCACTATGACAACTAAATCATACCTTCACCTGAAACAATGAAGAAAGTGTCACTATGACAACTAAATCATACCTTCACTGAAACACTGAAGAAAGTGTCACTAACAACTAAATCATACCTTCACTGAAACACTGAAGAAAGTGTCACTATGACAACTAAATAATACCTTCACTGAAACACTGAAGGAAGTGTCACTAACAACTAAATCATACCTTCACTGTAACACTGAAGAATGTGTCACTATGACAACTAAATCACACTTTCACCTGAAACAATGAAGAAAGTGTCACTATGACAACTAAATCATACCTTCACTGAAACACTGAAGAAAGTGTCACTAACAACTAAATCATACCTTCACTGAAACACTGAAGAAAGTGTCACTATGACAACTAAATAATACCTTCACTGAAACACTGAAGAAAGTGTCACTAACAACTAAATCATACCTTCACTTAAACACTGAAGAAAGTGTCACTATGACAACTAAATCATACCTTCACTGAAACACTGAAGAAAGTGTCACTATGACAACTAAATCATACCTTCACTGAAACACTGAAGAAAGTGTCACTAACAACTCAATCATACCTTCACTGAAACAATTAAAAAAGTGTCACTATGACAACTAAATCATACCTTCACTGAAACACTGAAGAAAGTGTCACTAACAACTAAATCATACCTTCACTGAAACACTGAAGAAAGTGTCACTAACAACTAAATCATACCTTCACTGAAACACTGAAGAAAGTGTCACTAACAACTAAATCATACCTTCACTGAAACACTGAAGAAAGTGTCACTAGCAACTAAATCATACCTTCACTGAAACACTGAAGAAAGTGTCACTATGACAACTAAATCATACCTTCACTGAAACACTAAAGAAAGTGTCACTAACAACTAAATCATACCTTCACTGAAACAATAAAGAAAGTGTCACTATGACAACTAAATCATACCTTCACTGAAACAATGAAGAAAGTGTCACTATGACAACTAAATCATACCTTCACTGAAACACTGAAGAAAGTGTCACTAACAACTAAATCATACCTTCACTGAAACACTGAAGAAAGTGTCACTATGACAACTAAATCATACCTTCACTGAAACACTGAAGAAAGTGTCACTATGACAACAAAAGCATACCTTCACTGAAACACTGAAGAAAGTGTCACTAACAACTAAATCATACCTTCACTGAAACACTGAAGAAAGTGTCACTATGACAACTAAATCACACCTTCACTGTAACACTGAAGAAAGTGTAACTAACAACTAAATCATACCTTCACTGAAACACTGAAGAAAGTGTCACTATGACAACTAAATCATACCTTCACTGTAACACTGAAGAAAGTGTCACTAACAACTAAATCATACCTTCACTGTAACACTGAAGAAAGTGTCACTAACAACTAAATCATACCTTCACTGAAACACTGAAGAAAGTGTCACTATGACAACTAAATCATACCTTCACTGTAACACTGAAGAAAGTGTCACTAACAACTAAATCATACCTTCACTGAATCACTGAAAAAAGTGTCACTATGACAACTAAATCATACCTTCACTGAAACACTGAAGAATGTGTCACTATGACAAATAAATCATACCTTCACTGAAACACTGAAGAAAGTGTCACTAACAACTAAATCATACCTTCACTGTAACACTGAAGAATGTGTCACTATGACAACTAAATCATACCTTCACTGAAACACTGAAGAAAGTGTAACTAACAACTAAATCATACCTTCACTGAAACACTGAAGAAAGTGTCACTATGACAACTAAATCATACCTTCACTGAAACACTGAAGAAGTGTCACTAGCAACTAAATCATACCTTCACTGAAACAATTAAGAAAGTGTCACTATGACAACTAAATCATACCTTCACTGAAACACTGAAGAAAGTGTCACTAACAACTAAATCATACCTTCACTGAAACACTGAAGAAAGTGTCACTAACAACTAAATCATACCTTCACTGAAACACTGAAGAAAGTGTCACTTGCAACTAAATCATACCTTCACTTAAACACTGAAGAAAGTGTCACTATGACAACTAAATCATACCTTCACTGAAACACTGAAGAAAGTGTCATTATGACAACTAAATCACACCTTCACTGAAACACTGAAGAAAGTGTCACTATGACAACAAAAGCATACCTTCACTGAAACACTGAAGAAAGTGTCACTAACAACTAAATCATACCTTCACTGAATCACTGAAAAAAGTGTCACTATGACAACTAAATCATACCTTCACTGAAACACTGAAGAATGTGTCACTATGACAAATAAATCATACCTTCACTGAAACACTGAAGAAAGTGTCACTAACAACTAAATCATACCTTCACTGTAACACTGAAGAATGTGTCACTATGACAACTAAATCATACCTTCACTGAAACACTGAAGAAAGTGTAACTAACAACTAAATCATACCTTCACTGAAACA
This sequence comes from Tachypleus tridentatus, assembly GCF_004210375.1. Lineage (NCBI taxonomy): Eukaryota > Metazoa > Arthropoda > Merostomata > Xiphosura > Limulidae > Tachypleus > Tachypleus tridentatus. The sequence continues at coordinate 161,992,090 of NC_134833.1, read as the reverse complement.
CTGAAGAAAGTGTCACTATGACAACTAAATCATACCTTCACTGTAACACTGAAGAATGTGTCACTATGACAACTAAATCATACCTTCACTGAAATACTGAAGAAAGTGTAACTAACAACTAAATCATACCTTCACTGAAACACTGAAGAAAGTGTCACTATGACAACTAAATCATACCTTCACTGAAACACTGAAGAAGTGTCACTAGCAACTAAATCATACCTTCACTGAAACAATTAAGAAAGTGTCACTATGACAACTAAATCATACCTTCACTGAAACACTGAAGAAAGTGTCACTTGCAACTAAATCATACCTTCACTTAAACACTGAAGAAAGTGTCACTATGACAACTAAATCATACCTTCACTGAAACACTGAAGAAAGTGTCACTATGACAACTAAATCACACCTTCACTGAAACACTGAAGAAAGTGTCACTATGACAACAAAAGCATACCTTCACTGAAACACTGAAGAAAGTGTCACTAACAACTAAATCATACCTTCACTGAAACACTGAAGAAAGTGTCACTATGACAACTAAATCATACCTTCACTGTAACACTGAAAAAAGTGTCACTAACAACTAAATCATACCTTCACTGAAACACTGAAGAAAGTGTCACTATGACAACTAAATCATACCTTCACTGTAACACTGAAGAAAGTGTCACTAACAACTAAATCATACCTTCACTGTAACACTGAAGAAAGTGTCACTAACAACTAAATCATACCTTCACTGAAACACTGAAGAAAGTGTCACTATGACAACTAAATCATACCTTCACTGAAACACTGAAGAAAGTGTCAGTATGACAACTAAATCATACCTTCACTGAAACACTGAAGAATGTGTCACTATGACAACTAAATCATACCTTCACTGAAACACTGAAGAAAGTGTCACTATGACAACTAAATCATACCTTCACAGAAACACTGAAGAAAGTGTCACTAACAACTAAATCATACCTCCACTGAAACACTGAAGAAAGTGTCACTATGACAACTAAATCATACCTTTACTGAAACACTGAAGAAAGTGTCACTATGACAACAAAAGCATACTCGATAAAATCTCTTGCCAACACTCCGCCAAAAATGGCATACTCTATTATATCACAAAATAACTATAAATTTACCAACTTATTCCTGGAATTACTCTATGATCACTTGTTCAAAATAACGGAGTTTCTTTACTTTTGTTCGACGAGGCCCAAAATAACAAGGATTTCATGTATTTCTGTTGCTCTTTACAGATACTAGAGGGCTTGTCTAAAGTGGTACCGTTTATAAAGTTTAAGTATATTAACAAACTCATTGGGATATAAAAATAAATAAATAAAAGAAACCAAATCAAGCTTTAGGTTGAAAATCGAAGTTAAAAAGTTGTATTCATGTCGTCAATTCTTTCACGTCGTTCATAAAATGTCATTAATATTTTCGGCCAACATGTTCCTTGACCTCAGTTGGCTATGATATTACGGCAAAGTAACGTGCATTAACAAAAAAAAAAAAAGAAAAGAAAATTCAGTTGTGTCAGAAATTAATTTGAAGATGTAAGTTAGGACTAACGACAGTTCCAGTAGTAGTAGTGGGTAAGTTAGGACTAACGACAGTTCCAGTAGTAGTAGTGGAAAGCTATTACGAAAATAAACAACCAACATAAAAATAAAAACTTAGGTTGGTTTATAAAGGCATGTACCAGTAGCTAAAATTGTATTTACTGAAATACCAAGGTCTATAAACAACACTCCAAACACTAGCAATTTTAATAAAGGAATATGCTTGTTTGTGATCACCACGAATATCGAAAACCGAGTTTTAGCTTTTCAAGACTTAACGTTAGTCCACCAGGGGAGGGGGGAGAGAGGCTACTTCAGTTACAACTTACAACTAGGTCATTACTAACAGAACAACAGTTACGCTATGTTGTTATAGACAGGACTAATACCATCAAGACTTATCGTTAGTCCACAGGGGGAAGAGGGGAGAGAGGCTACTTCAGTTACAACTTACAAGTAAGTTGGTGTTGGGTGGTGATGACTAGCTGCCTTCCCTCTAGTCTTACACTGCCAAATTAGGGACGGCTAGTGCAGATAGCCCTTGTGTAGCTTTACGCGAAATTCAAAACAAATCACACCAAACTAAGAGAAGTAATAGCTAATAGTGTCTCGTGGTATCAACTAACATTATGGTATTAGTCCTGTCTATAACAACATAGCGTAACTGTTGTGTTAGTAATGACCTAGTTGTAAGTTGTGACTGAAGTAGCCTCTCTCCCCCTCCCCTGGTGGACTAACGTTAAGTCTTGAAGTCTTGAAAAGCTAAAACACGGTTTTCGATATTTGTGGTGAGCACAACATGTATCTAATTGTGTACTTTTGCACTTAACAACATACAAACAAAGCTCACCAATTTCTAGTAAATTTGAAAATACCTACTTCACCTCCCCTATTGGCTGAATGAAGCGGTACAGGTTAAAGGTGAAATACTCATAATAACTTCCACAAAACTGTGTGATTGCACGAACAATTGAATATTATGATAATTTCGTTATTAAGTGTGAAAACCTTGCAACGAAGATAATAAAAGTTAATGTTCTCTTAGCGTTATCGTCAAGTTGTAAGCTTTAGTTATATACGTGTTAGCTATCACAGTTTGACGACGACAGTTGTCACGGAAACAGAAAAGGTAATTTAAGTTTTAACTTTCGTGGTCATTTCGTGACGACAGACGAGAGATACTTTATTTATTTAGATCCATATTCTCATATCGACGATGGACGACGATTATTCGATAAGATCTGTCACCACCTGATGACGACAGTTAAAGGTTATGACGATATTGCGAGTATTAATTGTAAAGTCGACAGCTAAAACTAATAGTCTTCAGGAGTTAATAGCAGTTGAAGGTTATGACGTTATGGATATTAGCTGTTACGACTTAGTAGCAACAACAGGGAAGATTGTTGTACTAGAGGGTATTAACTAATGTATCCCTTCAACGAGTAAAACGTAGTGCTCCCCGGGAAAAACTTGTGAGGATTAGATCTGAAAGAAGACCCTATCTCACTACCAGGGAAGGCTGTGAGGGTACATCTTAAGTTTCGTGATAATTGGTCTACGGTTCACCTCTTGTGAGCGGACACATCTACATACAGATTTTATCCAATAGGAAATAGATAAAAAAAAAAGCGGTGTTAATAGGCCTAATTCTGGTGTCTTGTGACACGTATGACCAATTATAATTACGTTTCACCAGCTAGTAAAAGGTGTTCGCTTTGCAACAGTTGCTGTCGTAACAAATGGCTTATATAAACAATAGTCCGACCATTGCTGCGTTTCACACGTCCCAGCCAGCCTGATGAATTTTGTATTAAGATAAGCGTGTTGTCGGCAATGGATATGATGAACATTGTGTGGTTGAAATAATACCACAATATGCTCTAATAATTCTTGAAAATCCCTAAGTGTTCTGGATAAATAATGTAGTTTTAAAATATAATACGCCTAATGCTAATGTACCAGAACAAGTGTAATTAATTATAATCAAGTTTCGTCAGGTTAGGAAAGACATTCACACCATAACAAAATAATAGGTGATTAAACACTTCTTTAACACAGACATTCACACCATAACAAAATAATAGGTGATTAAACACTTCTTTAACACAGACATTCACACCATAACAAAATAATAGGTGATTAACACTTCTTTAACACAGACATTCACACCATAACAAAATAATAGGTGATTAACACTTCTTTAACACAGACATTCACACCATAACAAAATAATAGGTGATTAAACACTTCTTTAACACAGACATTCACACCATAACAAAATAATAGGTGATTAAACACTTCTTTAACACAGACATTCACACCATAACAAAATAATAGGTGATTAAACACTTCTTTAACACAGACATTCACACCATAACAAAATAATAGGTGATTAAACACTTCTTTAACACAGACATTCACACCATAACAAAATAATAGGTGATTAAACACTTCTTTAACACAGACATTCACACCATAACAAAATAATAGGTGATTAAACACTTCTTTAACACAGACATTCACACCATAACAAAATAATGGGTGATTAAACACTTCTTTAACACAGACATTCACACCATAACAAAATAATAGGTGATTAAACACTTCTTTAACACAGACATTCACACCATAACAAAATAATAGGTGATCACTTCTTTAACACAGACATTCACACCATAACAAAATAATAGGTGATTAAACACTTCTTTAACACAGACATTCACACCATAACAAAATAATAGGTGATTAAACACTTCTTTAACACAGACATTCACACCATAACAAAATAATAGGTGATTAAACACTTCTTTAACACAGACATTCACACCATAACAAAATAATAGGTGATTAAACACTTCTTTAACACAGACATTCACACCATAACAAAATAATAGGTGATTAAACACTTCTTTAACACAGACATTCACACCATAACAAAATAATAGGTGATTAAACACTTCTTTAACACAGACATTCACACCATAACAAAATAATAGGTGATTAAACACTTCTTCAACACAGACATTCACACCATAACAAAATAATAGGTGATTAAACACTTCTTTAACACAGACATTCACACCATAACAAAATAATAGGTGATTAAAGACTTCTTCAACACAGATATTCACACCATAACAAAATAATAGGTGATTAAACACTTCTTTAACACAGACATTCACACCATAACAAAATAATAGGTGATTAAACACTTCTTTAACACAGACATTCACACCATAACAAAATAATAGGTGATTAAACACTTCTTTAACACAGACATTCACACCATAACAAAATAATAGGTGATTAAACCCTTCTTCAACACAGACATTCACACCATAACAAAATAATAGGTGATTAAACACTTCTTTAACACAGACATTCACACCATAACAAAATAATAGGTGATTAAACACTTCTTCAACACAGACATTCACACCATAACAAAATAATAGGTGATTAAACACTTCTTCAACACAGACATTCACACCATAACAAAATAATAGGTGATTAAACACTTCTTCAACACAGACATTCACACCATAACAAAATAATAGGTGATTAAACACTTCTTTAACACAGACATTCACACCATAACAAAATAATAGGTGATTAAACCCTTCTTCAACACAGACATTCACACCATAACAAAATAATAGGTGATTAAACACTTCTTTAACACAGACATTCACACCATAACAAAATAATAGGTGATTAAACCCTTCTTCAACACAGACATTCACACCATAACAAAATAATAGGTGATTAAACACTTCTTTAACACAGACATTCACACCATAACAAAATAATAGGTGATTAAACCCTTCTTCAACACAGACATTCACACCATAACAAAATAATAGGTGATTAAACACTTCTTCAACACAGACATTCACACCATAACAAAATAATAGGTGATTAAACACTTCTTTAACACAGACATTCACACCATAACAAAATAATAGGTGATTAAAGACTTCTTCAACACAGATATTCACACCATAACAAAATAATAGGTGATTAAACACTTCTTTAACACAGACATTCACACCATAACAAAATAATAGGTGATTAAACACTTCTTCAACACAGACATTCACACCATAACAAAATAATAGGTGATTAAACACTTCTTTAACACAGACATTCACACCATAACAAAATAATAGGTGATTAAACACTTCTTTAACACAGACATTCACACCATAACAAAATAATAGGTGTTAAACCCTTCTTCAACACAGACATTCACACCATAACAAAATAATAGGTGATTAAACACTTCTTTAACACAGACATTCACACCATAACAAAATAATAGGTGATTAAACACTTCTTCAACACAGACATTCACACCATAACAAAATAATAGGTGTTAAACACTTCTTCAACTCCTCTCCAGATGATGAGTTTGAGTGCTGAAGTGATGCCTCAATACCGACAAGAAGCCCCCAAGACCCCTCCCCACATTCTTCTTCATTACTGTGCCTTCAAAGCCATATGGGATTGGATCATACTGTGCCTTACCTTCTACACCGCCATCTTGGTTCCATACAACGTGGCCTTCAAGAACACAGCCAGTGAGAATGTCAGTTTCCTCGTGCTTGACAGCATTGTTGATGTCATTTTCTTCATTGACATCGTCCTGAACTTCCACACAACATTCGTTGGTCCTGGTGGCGAGGTGGTTTCTGATCCCAAGGTCATCCGGATGAATTACCTGAAGAGTTGGTTCATCATTGACTTGTTATCCTGCCTTCCTTATGACGTTTTCAATGCTTTCGACCATGATGATAATGTAAGTTTCCTTGTGATCACACAGATTTTACGCTTATTATCTGTTTAACATAAAGTAAATCCTTCTACACATTTTTACTTAGTTATCGCTGTGTGAAAATTTAGAAATCACCTCAAGATTGTCATTTTGTAGGTTTTACACATTAAATATTCATTGATTTGCTATAGAAAGTTACTTGTAATTATTGGAAGTTGATTCTATAAGAAACTATTACAAAATTACTGTCTTTTAGTTCAGTTAGTTAGTTAGTTATCACCATTAGATTCCATCTAGGAACATAGGGCCGCAATCGCTTGCGGATTCTTCAACAGGTATTTAAGTGAGTAGGTTTTAGCCCACTGCATCTAGCCGTCCCTAATTTAGCAGTGTATGACTAGAGGGAAGGCAGCTAGTCATCACCACCCGCCGCCAACTCTTGGGCTACTTTTTCACCAACGAATAGTGGGATTGACCGTCACATTATAACGCCCCCACGGCTAAAAGGGCGAGCATGTTTGGCGCGACGCGGGCACGAACCCGCGACCCTCGGATTAGGAGTCGCACGCCTTACGCGCTAGGTTATGCCAGGCCCTTTTAGTTTATATAATGCTAATATTTAAGGTGACCACCTTTGGATCAAATACAGCTTGGAAGCTTAGTGGCATTGAGTTTGTATTTTCTTAAAGTCACTGGTATTACTTGATTTAATTTTTTCTTGAGCTGGTCCAGAGCTGGTGTTTCTGTCAAGCATGGAGTCCAACAAATCTCTAATTTCTTCTACTGGGTTAGGGTCTGGACTTTATCGTTAGCATTCCATTCGCTGGGGTTCTCCAGAGTTTGTTCTATTTTGCTATATAAAGTAAGTATTTATTGGAAATGTTTTTGTGGTCTTTATCTCCATGAAATATGAACTTCTACCCAATTAGCTTATTTTCAAAGAGCGTAGCACAATGGAACGATACAGAGTAGTTTTAATGTTGATCCATTATACAATCAATTTCGTGAAACTAACCAGTATCATTCACAGATATCGCACCTCAAGGTATCACAGAGCCTCTTACAAGCTTCAGTTGTGGCAGGATATGCTGCTTTGGCATCCACTCATTAACTCTTCTGTGAAACATATTTGTCAGTTGGAACCAAATATTTTAAATTTAGGCTCGCAGGTCCAAAAATCAGGGTATATCACAAAAGTTGGTATCTTTGAATGGTAATGGTTCTCTTGCAATTAATCTTCTCCAAAGACCACACTTCTGAAGAGTTCTTAAGATATTTGTGTGGTTCACGTGTTACTGTCGTCATCAAGGATATAGCTTTTCTACGATATTTCATGGAATGGATTTTTAAATATCTAGTAGATCTTTCAGTTACCATTTAATCCTCTGCTTTGTCTGATGTTGTGGATCTGGGGTTTCTCTGCTTTGTCTGATGTCGTGTATATGGGGTTCCTCTGCTTTGTCTGATGTTGTGGATTTGGGGTTCCTCTGCTTTGTCTGATGTTGTGGATCTGGGGTTCCTCTGCTTTGTCTGATGTTGTGTATATGGGGTTCCTCTGCTTTGTCTGATGTTGTGGATCTGGGGTTTCTCTGCTTTGTCTGATGTTGTGGATCTGGGGTTTTTTGTATGTGTACAACGTTTTCTTCACAGTACTTGATGAAATCCAACGTATTATATTTTTATAACTTCAACCAACATAAATTAGAGGGTTTAATATGTAAAAAAAATGTTAATTCTCTCTGTTGTAGTATTTTAATGTCAACGCCACACTATATTACTTAAATAAACCATATTGTTAAAAATAAAATTAAACTTTACATATCTATGAACCAACAACTTCTATTTTTGTTCTAATAAAACCTTAAAACAATTATTTCTCGTGATTTCATCTTATATTAGATATGAGGAAGAGAGTTTAAAAAATATGTAATGAACTTAACACTTTGCAATTATGTTTTGGTTTTCTGTTCACATTGTAAATGTCAGCCATGAGCAGGTGCCAAAAGATTGGAAATTAGTTGGTTACCTCCTTTTTTGAAAGGAAGTAATAAATTTTTCCCAGTAATTATAGGCCTGTTAGTCTTACATGAGTTATGATAAAAGTTTTGGAAAGTTTAATTTAACAAAGTTTATTAGATAGTCAACATGGTTTCACTAAGGGAAAATTCTTGCCTTACACAAACTTTTGAAATTCTTTCAAAATGTTTTTGTTTATACAGATGAAGGTAGAGAATGTAAATGTGGATGTTCAGACATTAACCACTTGTAATAAACTATCTTTATATGTATGAGTGACTGGATGAATGAAAGCAGAAAGGTGGTACAAATGGAGTTCAGCCACACAAGTGGGATACCTCAGGACTTTGTCTTTTTATTATTTACATCAATGATAAAGGAATGTCAATAATTACTTCAATTTCCTGATGATTTTAAAGTCCTGGATGTTGTTCTCTGTAAAGAGGACGTTGATGATTTACAAAAGGATTTAGATCATTTAGTGAATTTGGCACATAAACAGCAGATGGGTTTTAACTATGATAAATGGAAGATATTGCATGAGACTTATCATAGCTTGAATTATAAGTACAATCTGGATTGGACTGACGTTAACAGTGATGTAAAAGAAAAGCGATCTTCGTGTATTAGTTAATCAGTCTCAAAAGCCATTCAAACAATCAATGTGATATTGTTAGTGGTAGGGTAAATAATATTTTAGGTTGTATATACAAAAATATTGACTACAAATCTGAAGAGGTTATGATTTCATTGTACAGGTCGTTGATTAAGCTCAATTTGAAGTATTGTGTTCAGTCTTGGGCTCCATATCTTAAGAAGGACATTGAATTATTGGAAAAAAATTCAAAGAAGAGTTACCAGAATGATGCCGGATATTGTAGGGCTGTTCTGTTACGGACAGATTACACTTCTGAGGATATTTTCTTTTGAAACAAACTAGGTTTAGAGAGGATCTGATTGAGGTGTTTAAAATTAAGGACAAGAATAGTGGGACTGGAGAACACAATTTTAAATTTTCACAGCACAGGAGTCATCCACATCTAAGATAGTTTAATTTTTTAATAGGGTGCCTCTAGATGTGCTTTCAGTTGTTGTGGAGGCACTAAATTTAAATGAGTTTAAGAAAAATCTGCATACCTATATGAATGATAATGGTTCGCTTTAAAAATTTTAAATAGTTTTCAGTTTCGTTTACAGGATGGGACAGACATGATGGATAAATAGGTACCTTATTGTCCCTAAATATTTTATTTTAGAGATAAAGTAATATAATTCCATAATTTTCATGTTTTCTTCTAGAGTTCTAGATTACCATGATTTTAATTCATAATCAAACACAAACAGGATGTTCTAATAGATATGCAAACTACTATATACATATATATATTTATATACTTGTGTAAATTCATGGTTAATGAAAGGTTATCTTAGGACTGAAAAGTTACTTCCCTTATATGTAATTCTAAACATGCCAATAAAACTGTAATGTACAAAATGTGAAACCTCAAACTTCTTTGTGCCTCCACATAAGCCCAACAAACTTTCTCGCCACATTTAGTAATGATCCATCAACATGGGTCGAAATAATGGTATTAATCGCCATTAAAAAAAACACGAAACTGAAAATGTGTATGCATCTCTTCGTGATGTTAATTAACTTATATGTCAAATTTGATGAGACCAATCCACACTCTGTTCCAGGGACGTGAATCAGATAATTCTCGTATGTATATAGATATCTAGAAGAACACTTATGTTAACATTACCAACATTGTCCTACTGGTTTTTGATATTTACATTATCAAGTTAACCTCATGGTTAATAATGTAATATTTTCAGGTTTATTCTATTGGTTTGTAATATTATCAAGTTTTTCTTCCAAGTATTAACGTTGTTAAATTATCAAGTTAACCTTATGGTTAATAATGTAATATTTTCAGGTTTATCCTATTGGTTTGTAATATTTTCAGGTTTATCCTATTGGTTTGTAATATTATCAAGTTTTTCTTCCAAGTATTAACGTTGTTAAATTATCAAGTTAACCTTATGGTTAATAATGTAATATTTTCAGGTTTATCCTATTGGTTTGTAATATTATCAAGTTTTTCTTCCAACTATTAACGTTGTTAAATTATCAAATTAACCTTATGGTTAATAATGTAATATTTTCAGGTTTATCCTATTGGTTTGTAATATTATCAAGTTTTTCTTCCAAGTATTAACGTTGTTAAATTTTCTCTTGAAGCAGGGAATCGGTAGTCTGTTCAGCGCTCTGAAAGTGGTTCGGTTGTTACGACTGGGACGTGTAGTCCGCAAGTTAGACCGATATCTGGAATACGGAGCCGCCATGTTGATCCTACTTCTGTGTTTCTACATGTTAGTAGCACACTGGATGGCGTGCATCTGGTATTGTATCGGTCTCAGTGATGCCGAGAACGGCGTCGTCTACGGCTGGCTTTGGAGGCTGTCTAACACCACCCAGCAACCTTTCTATTTTGACACTTCTAATACAAGGTACAATATGAAACTCACTGGCGGTCCTCCAAGAGAAACCATGTACGTGACATCTCTCTATTACACCATGACCTGCATGACCAGCGTGGGCTTTGGCAACGTGGCTTCCGACACAGATAACGAAAAGGTTTTCACCATCTGTATGATGGTCATAGGAGGTAAAAGTCCTTAAGATGTTTTTTTTTAATTTTGTTTTATTTTAATTTCGCACAAAGCTACACGAGGGTTTTCTGCGCTAGCCGTCCCTAATTTAGCAGTGTAAAACTAGAGGGAAGGCAGCTAGTCGTCACCATCCACCGCCAACTCTTAGGCTACTCTTTTACCAATGAATAGTGGGATTAACTGTCACATTATAACGTCCCCACGGCTGAAAGGGCGAGTATGTTTGGTGTGACGGGGATTCGAACCCGCGACTCTCAGATTACGAGTCGAACGTCTTAACGCACCTGGCCATGGTGGGCCGTTCTTAAGATGTACTCAATTTTTTATATTTTCTTTCATTTTATGGAATGAGAGGTTGGTCTTTTAGAATTAATTTCCTTTTAGTCAAAATATAAATTTAGTAACATAAAAAGTTATAATTATAGTTCCAGAAGTCATCAATGTAATACATGACTGTAAATATTCACGGACCGAAATCAAATTGTGTGTAACAAATAAGTAGAATTAAGCACAAAGCCACGCAATGAGCTGTCGGTGCTCTGTCCACAAAGAGTATGGAAACCCGGTTTATAGAGATATGTGTCCACATACATGCCGCTGTGCCACTGGGGATGGGCTCTCCTATTCGATTGTTTATTTATTTATGCTGACTCTTCGGCCTGGAAAAGTTAGAAGTGAGCTAACCAACTTTAAAAAGTGGACAGTTTTCTTTCTAGAGGTAATCAAAAAGACACCATAAAAGCCGAAACAGATACGTCAAAATGAAAACGAAGCACGACAAACGAATGATACACTTGTAAATTGAACTTTGAACCATTAGCTTGGTTTTTATATTTGTCTTTAAAAAAAAAAAAGAAAAGAAATGGGAAGTACAAATACTTTGTTTTCTAGAAACCAAAACATTATTCCATAACAGGGTTTGCTGACCCAAGATGATCCAAAAACGTTAAACTAAAAAATATATAATTTTTAATTTCAAATATATAAATATATTATTTTATTTTTATATTCATCCTTGGTATATTTCTCGTTTTTAGGTTTGTAAATAATATTATAGCGTTCCGCCAAAGTGTGTTTGTTTTAATTCCGCGCAATGTTAAACGATGGCTATCTGCGCCAGCCGACCCTAATTTAGCAGCTAATCATCACCACCCACCGCCAACTCTTAGACCACTCTTTTACCAACTAATAGTGGGATTCTTCGTAACAGTATAGCACCCCTACGGCTGAAAGGGCGAGCATAGTTGGTTTGACGGGGGTTCGAACTTGCTGCCCTCACATTTCGAGTCGAGTGCCTTAACTACCTGGCCATACCGGGCCTTCGTCAGAGTAAGTATTCGATATTAAACATTGAGCTAAATGTTTGATTGTTCACACAGCATATGACATGACAAACCAAATATATGCTAAGCTACTGCGTCCCATATTATATCTTTAATTTCTAACTTTGGCTAAAAGAATCTGTGACAGCATTATCCATAGAACGAAAAGAATTTCACTAATATTAAGATTTTAAGACAACGTATTATAATAACAAAGAAACACTATAGAGGGCATTACTTACAGGAAACCATGCCTGGAAACTTTTTACCAGAAGTCAATGGTAACAGCATCAGATTATTATAACGTAGAGAAGTGTATTTAAAACTATCAAAGGAACACTGCCTCTTGAACTCCAGTTATAAACGTTTGCCATAAACCTCGCACCAGAGGATTCCAGAAATGGAAAATTATATCATATCCAACATTCACATCTTTTCTGTATAATTCGAAGTTAATTCCGTTTTTCAACCTATTATCTCTCAAATTATGCACATAAATAAATATCTAAGTGTTATTGTTTGAGCAAAGTTTAACAAATAGATTCCTCATTAGCTCTCCTGTACGCCATGATCTTTGGCCATGTGACCACCATTATTCAGCAGATGACGTCAGCAACAGCACGCTTTCACGAGATGTTGAACAACGTCCGCGAGTTTATGAAGCTGCACGAGGTACCAAAAGCATTAAGTGAACGTATTTTGGATTACGTGGTGTCTACGTGGGTCATGAGCAAAGGGATTGACACCAAAAAGGTAAATACCACGTAAACAAAGACTATTAACAGCGGCAGAATTTGGGAGTTAAACAGTGTTTGAATTGCTATTGTATGTGTTAGATTACAAGAATAGATTTCGTAACAGTTGATTTGTAGGCCATCTATTTAAAACTAATAATTATAATTTAACGTAAGACTCAGGAGCGCTGAAAGGTCCATGTAAGCCGCATTTTTAAATTGATATGGTCGTTTGTCTAGAAGAATGTTAATAATTAGTTTATTAAAACTATTCAATTTAATGAGAAGAAAATTATTAATAGAATTGTATGTTTAATGAGCTCTCCACTAGGACCAAGAAGAAAAAAGCTTTTAACTACTTAGAATGAAACTAAAAAATCAGCCTGGTGGACAATATATTTAATTAAATATTTTTTTTACCTTACGTTTTTATTTCTAAAGCTTAGAATGCTTTAATTATCCGTGATGATGAGACCTACTTGTGGAGAAAAATATATATGTAAAAACGGCTGGTATGGATTAAGAAAATCACGAAACCATATACTACTGTATACCATGTATTCCCGACATCAGCAGAAAAATAACCAACATTTGGCAAAATTAGTAACAAAATATGACATTCCAGTTAATACCAAATTTATTCAAAAACCAGGCACAAAACTGAGGTCTATACTATGTAAAAACTACACTGACAAACACCATACCAACATTATTTATAAAATACAATGTGATAACTGCCACGACTTCTATATTGGAGAAACAAGTAGAAAAATGGAAACCAGATTCACAGAACACTGCAAATCAAATAAACACAACCATAGAAAACACCCAAATACTGAATAAAGAAACAAACACAAAATTAAAGAAGCCTTACTTATACAACAACTGAAGCCTAAAATAAACCAATAGAAGGTGTTCTTTATACCTGCATTAATAAATATAATCAAACACCTAAGCGCGCCCTCTACATTATCACACTCAATTACACAACCACCTTCAAACATGTGGTCAACTATCGGTCAGTTACCTCTTTCTTTCTTTGCGAACCTGACGATGACCGAAAAAGGTCGAAACGTTGTTCGCTCCTCTACATAACAATTTTCTCAACCCATGCTAGCCATTTTTACATATATACTTAGAATGCTTTGTTTCACCAGCTGAGTACCCTTGTTTTTAATGGTAAACCCAACAGTATCTCACGAGGTTTGATCGACTTAGAATATTTAGGTTAATTTCAAATACGCATAATAAGTTAATAACACCTAAAAATCTTTCTAATAAAAGTTTAATAATAGAAATCAAGATGACTGAATTAAATACATTTATAAACATTTAACACCGTGAGTAACACCGAATAATTACCAATGAATACTTTCAGAGCAATGTGTCAGAATAATCATATTGATGTTAAATAATAATTTGTTAAAATTAAGATGTGGAAAAGATCATGTTCATTGTAAGAGTCAAGATAACCATGTTTTGTTTTCAGGTGTTAAGTTACTGCCCAAAAGACATGGCCGCAGATACTTGTGTCCATCTAAACCGGAAGGTATTCAACGAGCATTCTGCTTTTCGACTCGCCAGTGATGGCTGTCTTCGTGCTTTAGCCATGCATTTTACAATGGACCACAGTGCTCCTGGTGATCTGCTATACCACATTGGGGAGAGCATCGATACTTTGTGTTTCGTAGTGTCTGGGTCGCTAGAGGTCATCCAGGATGACGAAGTGGTCGCTATATTGGGTAAAATGTTTATTTACTTATTCTAGTAACCGTCATTAATAAAACAAAACCACGTGTGTTTTTTTACTTATCAGTTAAAGAGTTTATATCACTCACACTGGGCTTAGAATTCGAAAGAGAGAGACGTAAAAACCCTAAAATGGTAGAGAATATATAAGGAATTATTGTCACAGAACAATTTGTGTGAAAGGAGAAGGTAGGGGAAGGAGGGCCTTATCTTGATGGGAACCTAGATCCGTTTTTGGGATCTAGGAAGGTCACGTGTTGTGTAGACCTTTTTTTTTCTATCTGGTACTGATGTTGTTGTGATTATTTTAAGTTGGCACTGTTAAATTAAGAGCATTGTTAAGTGCTAAGCGTCACATAACTTACAGTTCTGTATTAATTTGAAGTTACTATCATAACTACATTACCTCTAACAAAAATCATGACACTTATGTTCACCGTTAACCATTTGCACTGGCATCCACTTTGTTTTATTTGGAATATACACAGTCTTACATTACACAGATATCCAATACTCGATCATTCGGTGATACATTTAGTATGTATTTAACATTAATACCCTAATAACACATGGTAATGAAATGGTTAAGTAAGTATAGCAGTGCATGGCTGGTTTTTATACTTACTAGGGGAGGGATCGAAGACCAGTTTATATCAAGTATAGGAGAAGGAATGTTTGCTCTCTTACAGTAAGTTTAAAAGTTTGGATTTGAATTTTGCGCAAAGCCACATGAGCGCTATCTGCCCTAGCCGTCCCTAATTTACTAATCAATGTTTCTTTTTTTTCTATCTCTCTCTTGGCCTGGCATGGCCAAGCGCGTAAAGCGTGCGACTCGTAATCCGAGGGTCGCGGGTTCGCGCCCGCGTCGCGCTAAACATGCTCGCCCTCCTAGCCGTGGGGGTGTATAATGTCACGGTCAATCCCACTATTCGTTGGTAAAAGAGTAGCCCAAGAGTTGGCGGTGGGTGGTGATGACTAGCTGCCTTCCCTCTAGTCTTACACTGCTAAATTAGGGACGGCTAGCACAGATAGCCCTCGAGTAGCTTTGTGCGAAATTCCCAAACAAACTCTCTCTCTTTAACTAAACTTAAACTTGTCACTGGGAGAGCTGTTTATCTAAAACTGTGGCAGTGAAAGTTTCAACATCCCTACTTTATAAGTAGTTTCAACGTGACGGTTTTTCATCTTTAGTCAAAACTAAGTTGTGGAAGTAAACCGTTTCAGACAGCAGCAGGAATCTAAACTCTATTCGTGAATCCCACTCCAAAATGTTATCGTTCACACTGTAACTAAGATAAATTTGGATCACATGGTCTATACATATTTGATAATGATAAAGAACAACACATTCTAATTAGGTTCTTTTTCAAATCATGCAGGTAAAGGTGACGTCTTTGGGGACGTGTTCTGGAAAGAGCCTACGATTGGCCAGTCTTGTGCTAACGTCCGGGCCCTGACCTATTGTGATATCCACGCTATTAAACGGGACAAACTTCTGGAAGTGCTCAATTTTTATCACGCATTTGCTAACTCTTTTTCTAGGAACCTTTCCCTAACTTACAACTTGAGGCACAGGGTAAGATAACAATTATTTAGTTGTTTTTATTTCACGCACAAAATATGCTCTAGCCCTAATTACAGCCATTAATTCCATTTCGTAAGAAGGATCCTTTACCATTCTTGGGACCACCATCTTCTTCATTGTTCACCATGACCATTTTAATAGACCGTAGCTACACAGTATTGTCTGATATCGAGTATATGTCATAGAACACTGGTGAGATCAGCCTTAAACGGTACGTTTTGACAAGCTTTCCAAAGATCTTCCACGTCGATGGAAATTGATTTTTAAAAAGACGTTTAAACAGATAAAAAGGCACAACAGTCTATTGAAAGTGCATCAAGAAGAAATTGGTTTGACAATTATATGATCGAATAGGATTTTTGCAAACCCAGTCCTTTCTGTTGTCTTTGTTATGAAAACAACCGATGGTTTCCAAATATGGTTAAAAGTTTGTGACCCTTCGTTAGGTTCATTGTATGTATCGCGTTAATAGTTTCAAGGAATAAGCCGAGCTTCCTCAGTGTTATTTTGTTGTCTTTTTGGGTGTGAACCCTTTGGTAATCATAGCCTTCACTTTGCAAGAGAGGGCGCTGTTTCTCGTTGAGTTAAAATGTGGTCTAGTAGCACTTTATCGTTACCTCCAAAAGTGTGAGGTTACTCATATTTGAGATTGAAATTTTGTACCACAATGAAGCTTGGCACAACTGGCTGGCATGTGTTAATGTACGAACAAATGAATGAAACAGTTTATTAAACCACCTTTAAGACTAATACGTGTATCAATTTTGTCAAAATGTGAGTAAAGTCTGTATGATAAGGGCAACCATTATGGCTTAAAGTATCTTATTTCTGTATTATACGCTAAATATTACGAAGTAATTTGATTACTGACACCAGTTTAGGTATCAAAAATTATTTCCCAGTCCACTAAAACATGGACCGGCATGGCCAATTGGTTAAGGCATTTGATTCGTAATCTGAGGATCGCGGGTTCGAATCCCCGTCACACTAAACATGCGCGCCCTTTCAGCTGTAGAGGCGTTATATTGGGATGATGTAACTTTGCGCAAAATTCAAAAACAAACATTCCACCGGATCACAGGCCAACAACAGTTTCGTGATAAAGTTTATTTAAAAACAAACATTCCACCGGATCACAGGATTTCATAAAGTTTATTTAAAACAGGATCACAGGCCAACAACAGTTTCGTGATAAAGTTTATTTAAAAACAAACATTCCACCGGATCACAGGCCAACAACAGTTTCGTGATAAAGTTTATTTAAAAACAAACATTCCACCGGATCACAGGCCAACAACAGTTTCGTGATAAAGTTTATTTAAAAACAAACATTCCACTGGATCACAGGCCAACAACAGTTTCGTGATAAAGTTTATTTAAAAACAAACATTCCACCGGATCACAGGCCAACAACAGTTTCGTGATAAAGTTTATTTAATTGTTAATTTACTTAATTAAAGTTGCCACTATTTCCCTAGCGTTTCAGTTCTGTGTGTGGTTAGTGCGTTCACTACCAACTAATATCCATACAGGCAGAGAAAAGCACACGTTTCACTCTATTTGAATAATAATTAGAATTCAAAATGTCTGCTTTTTAATATTTCATTTATTTACAAATGCAGTAATTAAATCAAGTAACTTAAATATACTTAAATAGAATACGTTAAAATTATGCATTTGATTATGATTTGATTTGTTTTGAATTTCGCGCAAAGCTATCTGCGCTAGCCATCCCTAATTTAGCGGTGTAAGACTAGAGAGAAGGCATTTAGTCATCACCACCCATCACCCACTCTTGGATTGTTCTTTTATCAACGAATAGTGGAATTAAGAGTCACATTATAACGCTCTCATGGCTGAACAAGTGAGCATGTTTGGTGTGATGGGTATTCGAACCTGCGACTCTCAGATTACAAGTTCCTTACACACTTGACCATGCCGAGCCAGGTTAAACTGTCTTACGAACATAAGCTAGATATGAGGTCGAATTTGCCGGGCCCACGTCATTATGAAAAATTATTATGACGAAGAAAAACATTAAGGTGTAACAGAGATTCTAAAACAGCAATGTTTCTAAACCTATTGTTAATTTCAGTCAATTGTCTCAGAGTTTCTGCTTTACAGTTGTCGGATTTTTTAAGAATTTATAGTAATAAATAAACAGAAATAAAGGTATCTCGTAAGCTATATAGTTTTTGTTGAAAAAAGTCATTCAAGTGTTTAAACAATATTTTAAATCTTGAAGACTTTATTTTAAACTACTTTCTATCGTGGTTTCAGATATGTCTGTAGTGCGAGAAATAAACACTTGTATTTGTAGTAAGGTTAATATTGTCTGTTTCAGTTGATATTTCGCAAGGTAGTTGAGTTGAAGAAAGAAATGGAATTGGAAGACAGATGTCGAACTGAACCCATGCTAGAGAATACCCAGGACCACCTGATGCGGAAATTTTTCTCTCGCTTCAGAAGAAACGGTTCGTCTGGTAACCAGGTGGCCTCTTTGGCAAGTCCGGATTTGGAGAATGGAGAAAGACCAAAGTCCAGTGGTAGTGGGGTAGTTCCACTCAACAAAAGTCACGCCTTTATTAAGCTGTTGAATATTCCTGAGGTTGTGGAAAACAATATCGCTTCGGAAAGAGATGCGAAATGGACACCTGCAATTGAGCTCACCAAAACTAAAGAACCTGGTGGAGACAACAGAGGAAACCATGGTGCTACAGAAAATTTAAGCCTTACCAAAAGTGGTGAAATAATAGCCAAAAGCATGGACTATCTACAGGAGGTGAAAGACTCAATAGAATCCACAAAGTGCTCCAAAGCCTTACCGTATCAAGAGAAGATCAGAAGGAATGTTGAACCTGATGGTCAGCCAGTATCTTATAGAGTCAATGAAAACAATAACTCTTCAAATACTGGTCTGGAATACAATAAAACCTTTTTACATCAGCATATGAAAGATGAGGGCAGACACCATCATTTTGATGGTGGTCACTTTCCGTCACGTCCTTTTTTGTCACCACGTAACTTATTCAGCTCGGACTACCAGCAGATAATTTCTCACCTCATAGATCTACGAATGGATCTAAAGCTGGAAGTCCAGCGGTTAAGTCAGAAAGTTACCAAAATGGAGGAAGGAATGACAGTTATTCTCGACCACATTCCGAAATGTGTTGTAACTTCAGAACAATTCTCAACAATCAAGAGATGCCATTGTTCGGCTGACTTGAAACAGACGTGTGGAAAAACGACTACATAGAGAGTGTTGAAATAGTTATAGTTTTAAACAAACAAACAAAGAGATCTAATCTAAAACTAAACCTAAGATCCCTTCCACGAGAGACTCGTTCATAGAAATGGATGAAAGAGTATGACAGAGAATGAAATTGAAGAACACAAAAATTACTCTTTCGGTTCTTTTGTCAGATAAGAGGTAAATTAGAAAGAGGATATGAAAGATTTACATCTATATATGAAAGACTTGATTTACATCTATATATGAAAGACTTGATTTACAGCTATATATGAAAGACTTAGACTTACAGCTATATATGAAAGACTTGATTTACAGCTATATATGAAAGACTTAGACTTACAGCTATATATGAAAGACTTGATTTACATCTATATATGAAAGACTTGATTTACAGCTATATATGAAAGATTTAGACTTACAGTTATATATGAAAGACTTGATTTACAGCAATATATGAAAGACTTGATTTACAGCAATATATGAAAGACTTGATTTACAGCTATATATGAAAGACTTAGACTTACAGCTATATATGAAAGACTTGATTTACATCTATATATGAAAGACTTGATTTACAGCTATATATGAAAGATTTAGACTTACAGTTATATATGAAAGACTTGATTTACAGCTATATATGAGAGACTTAGACTTACAGTTATATATGAAAGACTTGATTTACAGCTATATATGAAAGACTTGATTTACAGCCACATATGAAAGACTTAGATTTACAGCTATATATAAAAGACTTAGATTTACAGCTATATATAAAAGACTTGATTTTGATATTCGAAATATTTAAAAAACTGTGTATCAAGTGTCAGGTTTTAGACAAGGCATGATTTCGATAATGGATCAGGTTTTAGACAAGGCATGATTTCGATATTCGGTCAGGTTTTAGACAAGACATGATTTCGATATTGGGTCAGGTTTTAGACAAGGCATGATTTCGATACTGGGTCAGGTTTTAGACAAGGCATGATTTCGATATTGGGTCAGGTTTTAGACAAGGCATAATTTCGATATTGGGTCAGGTTTTAGACAAGGCATGATTTCGATATTGGGTCAGGTTTTAGACGAGGCATGATTTCGATATTAGGTCAGGTTTTAGACAAGGCATGATTTTGTTATTGGGTCAGGTTTTAGACAAGGCATGATTTCGATATTAGGTCAGGTTTTAGACAAGGCATGATTTCGATATTGGGTCAGGTTTTAGACAAGGCATGATTTCAGGTTTTAGACAAGGCATGATTTCGATATTGGGTCAGGTTTTAGACAAGGCATGATTTCAGATATTGGGTCAGGTTTTAGACAAGGCATGATTTCGATATTGGGTCAGGTTTTAGACAAGGCATGATTTCGATATTGGGTCAGGTTTTAGACAAGGCATGATTTCGATATTGGGTCAGGTTTTAGACAAGGCATGATTTTGATATTGGGTCAGGTTTTAGACAAACATGCATGATTTAGACAAAGCATGATATATTGGGTCAGGTTTTAGACAAGGCATGATTTCGATATTGGGTCAGGTTTTAGACAAGGCATGATTTCGATATTGGGTCAGGTTTTAGACAAGGCATGATTTCGATATTGGGTCAGGTTTTAGACAAGGCATGATTTCGATATTGGGTCAGGTTTTAGACAAGGCATGATTTCGATATTGGGTCAGGTTTTAGACAAGGCATGATTTCGATATTGGGTCAGGTTTTAGACAAGGCATGATTTCGATATTGGGTCAGGTTTTAGACAAGGCATGATTTCGATATTGGGTCAGGTTTTAGACAAGGCATGATTTCGATATTGGGTCAGGTTTTAGACAAGGCATGATTTCGATATTGGGTCAGGTTTTAGACAAGGCATGATTTCGATATTGGGTCAGGTTTTAGACAAGGCATGATTTCGATATTGGGTCAGGTTTTAGACAAGGCATGATTTCGATATTGGGTCAGGTTTTAGACAAGGCATGATTTCGATATTGGGTCAGGTTTTAGACAAGGCATGATTTCGATATTGGGTCAGGTTTTAGACAAGGCATGATTTCGATATTGGGTCAGGTTTTAGACAAGGCATGATTTCGATATTAGGTCAGGTTTTAGACAAGGCATGATTTCGATATTGGGTCAGGTTTTAGACAAGGCATGATTTCGATTTTAAGTCAGGTTTTAGACAAGGCATGATTTCGATATTAGGTCAGGTTTTAGACAAGGCATGATTTCAATATTGGGTCAGGTTTTAAACAAAACATGATTTCGATATTGGGTCAGGTTTTAGACAAAACATGATTTCGATATTAGGTCAGGTTTTAGACAAAACATGATTTCGATATTGGGTCAGGTTTTTTAGACAAGGCATGATTTCGATATTAGGTCAGGTTTTAGACAAGGCATGATTTTGATATTGGGTCAGGTTTTAGACAAGGCATGATTTCGATATTAGGTCAGGTTTTAGACAAGGCATGATTTCGATATTGGGTCAGGTTTTAGACAAGGCATGATTTCGATATTGGGTCAGGTTTTAGACAAGGCATGATTTCGATATTGGGTCAGGTTTTAGACAAGGCATGATTTCGATATTGGGTCAGGTTTCAGACAAGGCATGATTTTGATATTGGGTCAGGTTTTAGACAAGGCATGATTTTGATATTGGGTCAGGTTTTAGACAAGGAATGATTTCGATATTAGGTCAGGTTTCAGACAAGGCATGATTTCGATATTGGGTCAGGTTTTAGACAAGGCATGATTTCGATATTGGTCAGGTTTTAGACAAGGCATGATTTCGATATTGGTCAGGTTTTAGACAAGGCATGATTTTGATATTGGGTCAGGTTTTAGACAAGGCATGATTTCGATATTAGGTCAGGTTTCAGACAAGGCATGATTTCGATATTGGGTCAGGTTTTAGACAAGGCACGATTTCGATATTGGGTCAGGTTTTAGACAAGGCATGATTTCGATATTGGATCAGGTTTTAGACAAGGCATGATTTCGATATTGGGTCAGGTTTTAGACAAGGCATGATTTCGATATTGGGTCAGGTTTTAGACAAGGCATGATTTCGATATTTTGGATATTGTAATAAGTAGAAATGAAAGACACAACTGTAGAGTTACCTATACAAGACGTAATGTAACAGAGGCACTTCTTATGTCCCAGATCTTTTATTAGGATATGTTAGTTGTTGTCTATTTGTGTACGTGTAAATGGACGAGTTTTGTAGATTATTATCCAACGTAGAGCTAAACGTTGTTAGTTCTTATGGTAAAACAGTTTCGGAAACATGAAACACACGCGAGTGTACCAGTATGGCATAGACTCTTACTTTTTAATGTAATATGTACAGTCAGAGGGCACGTTTTATGTAGTTTATCATAAAAAAAACATCATAATGCCGTTAGAAATATCTGTTTGATCTTCTATTTTTCACCTTAAACATTACCTGTGACGATTCTCCTGTGATACATTTGTAAGCGTCTAGGATGTCCACTTGTTCGAAAACTGGACAATGTCCTAAGATAATGGGGAGGAGAGGATAAAAGAGATTCTGCTTGACCTCAACTACCTCTTCTGTAACCAAAAGTAATACATTTCTACCCCACAATGGCTCAACGATAAACTTAAGGCTTAAAACTCTGAAATTCGTAGTTAGATCCTTTCTCATGGTTTAATGCAGACACCCAGTTGTGTAGCGTTTCGCTTAAATAAGAAACAAACAAACAAACATATTCCAGCTCCCACGAGGTAACTGGCCTACAGATCTGTTTAAACCTAATTTCCACATCTTTTGCTGTTTCCAACGTTAAAAATTGAGTTTCGATGCCCGTAGTGCCGTTGTGTTTAACTTCAAACCGACATCTGACATTTCACATTTATATTAAAGCATGAAACCACATTAATTTTAAAGTAGTAACCACACTTGTTTTTTTGTTATACTCTGATAATTTAATGTGTGTGTTTTTGTCTAAAGTAAATGAATAGTTTGTTTTGAAGTTCGTGTAAATCTATTCAATGGCTATCCCCACTAGCTGTCCCTAACTTACAGTGAAAGACTAAACTGAGGGAAGGCAGCTAGTCATCACAAGCCACCGCCAACATCTTCTATCCACGAATAGCATGAATGACCCTTACTTTATAAGGACATGTTTGGTGGGACAGAAATTCAAACCTGCGAGTCAAGCGCCTTCACCATCTGGCCATGCTGGATCTTATTCACTGAATGAACTAAATGTTGATATCTTAATCATCTATTCGATAGGACACGCAATGTCTTGTTTTCTTAAGCCTAAAGCTACACAATAGGTTGTATAAAAACCCGAATTTTAACTTTATCAGCCTCCGCAGGTCGCATTTTACAAAATACTCGTTTAAATTTACAAACTCAATAAAATATTACTGTATTTTCACGTCTATTTGTTGTTGTTTTTTTAAGAAAAACCCTTTACATGTTGACCTTTATACAAAAACAGAATGAGCAAACACAAATATTAAACCATTCTTTATAAAGTGTGGATGTTCAGTCTTGTTCCTTGGTAGCACAGCTGTATGCTTGCGGATTTGTAATACTAAAGTTCTGGGTTCGATTCTCCGCGGTAAATACAACACACCAGCTGAATAGTGCTTTGTACGTAACAACAAAAATATATGTAACTGGACCTTGAAAACGTTTTTTAAAGTATAGTTTAAAAATCACTCTTAGCTAACACATTTAAAGCCCTTTGTGGGCCCAAGCCTGTCATAATAATACACAAGTCACTTCTAATTCTTATTGAAGTACAGGTATTCAATAGGGGTAAATCAGGATATAAAATTACAAGTTAGACCCAAGTTTTCAATCAGTGAGCCTACAATGGTGTGCGTATATTTACACATCTGTGCCTGCTGCCTCTTCCACGAGCTCCGCTACTGGTATAACAGGAAAAATACAGTGGCGCTACTGTCGTTGCTGCATCTTGTTTTTGTTTTTTGTTTTGTTTTTTAATTTCAAGCAAAGCTACTCGAGGACTATCTGCGCTAGCCGTCCCTCATTTAGCATTGTAAGACTAGAGGGAAGGCAGCTAGTCATCACCTCCCACCGCCAACTCTTGGGCTACTCTTTTACCAACGGATAGTGGGATTGGCCGACACATTATAACGCCTCCGCGGCTGAAAGGGCGAGCATGTTTGGTGTGATGGAGGTTCGAACCCGCGACCCTCGGATTACGAGTCGAGTGCCTTAACCACCTGGCCATGCCGGGTCCTTTGATACGTATTTATAAATTTGGCGGCGCTACAGGTACGGCTGCTTTTGAAACTGACATTTTTCATGGTAATTTTGTTTTGTTGATGGATAATGTTATAATGAAATAGACAAATTTATTAGTAAACAAGAACAATCTATCCATATTTGTGGATGATGAAAGCAGCTACAACCACACAGTCTTCGATACATTCAGTAATATTATATACATTAGGGAACACAACTTCATCAAATAAATGAGTTAATAACTTTACGACAGCAACTGATTCGTGTTGCTTTGCCAAAAGTTCAAACCAAATTTTATAAATGTACCCTGAGGCCCGGCATGGCCACGTGGGTTAAGGCTTTCGACTTCTAATCTGAAGGTCATAAATTCGAATCCCCGTCGCACCAAACATGCTCGCTCTTTCAGCCTTGGGGGCATTGTAAAATGACGATCAATCCCACTATTCGTTGGTAAAAGAGAAGCCCAAGAGTTGGCGGTGGGTGGTGGTGACTAGCTGCCTTCCCTCTAGTCTTACACTGCTAAATTAGGGACGACTAGCGCAGATAACATTCGTGAAGCTTTGCGCGAAATTTAACAGAACAAACAAACAAATTAGTGATGTCGAGAAAACCCACTTGTAGAGAAATATATATGCAAAGACGGCTCGTTTGGGTTGAGAAAATATTTTACATAGAAGAGCGAACAACGTTTCGACCTTTTTCGTTCATCGTCAGATTCACGTATCAATAGAAGAAATGACATCTATTTTATTCATCAATGTAAAAAGGAACAACTAACCCTAATTTTGTAAATGTAAAACTTTCAAAAAATTTTACAAACATTATTCAAAATTTACAGAAAAAAACTACTTACGGGCTTATACAACGAAACATAAACCAAATCAACACTAGGAATGACAGAGACAAAAAGATCTGCCACAACAAAAAACTAGAAAAAACTAAGATGCAAACAACAGAAAAGACATCAACATGAGAAACCGTTGACTAACCTAATAATTAACAGATCCGACCGACAATTAAACACAGACTAGATACATCTACTTAACAAAGGACTCAACTTCGCAATAGCACCAAGGTACATTCCAACCTTAGAAATCAAAACATGTTTAGAAGATCTAGCCAGGAGACTTGTGATACTTTCTACAGAAAACAAAAACAAGGAAACAACCAAAAAACAACCAACAGAAAGAAGACAACTTAGACAATTTTATTGACATCCAACAGCCAAACTTCCCAGGTAAAATTACAAACTTATATTTTCCAGAAACACCTAAAAACAACATCTTAAACGATTTTTTCAAAGAATTTTCTCACGAAACCATCAACATAATTTCACAAAACAGAAAACTAAAAAACAATCTTACAAAAAGAGACATTAATTCCATTAAAAACCTAAAACAAGACAAAAACATAAAAATTCTAAAAGCAGATAAAGGTAACGCTACAGTCATAATGAACACGAATGAATACATCCAAAAAATGAAGAACATCCTATCAGACACGAACAAATTTAAACCAATACACACAAATCCAACAAAGACACACGAGACACAACTGAACAAATTACCACTACAAATGAAACAAGCCAACAGAATTTCACAAACACTTTATTCCTACCTACGTAAAACCGACTCACGCACACCGCAAATATACGGCATCCCCAAACCTCATAAACCAGATTGTCAATTACGACCAATCATGTCCACACATGAATCGTTTAATTACAATCTTGGTAAATACATAGCATGGGCATTCTCCAAATATGTAACATCAGCCAGCTCATTCATCAAAGACTCTTTTAATTTCAAGTCTAATCTAAATCAACTTAATCATAAAGCCTTAATGGCCAGTTTCGATGTTATATCCCTCTTTACAGAAGTTCCAACCACTGAAGCCTGCAAGATAGCCTTAGAACTCTATATCCGAGACCCTAACCCAAGTATAGACATTCCCAGTAACCAATTAGCAACCTTCATAGAATTCACCACGATAAAGACAAACTTCATATTCAACAACCACAACTATATACAAACAAATGGATATCCTGACATTATACCACTTCAAGATCAATAACAATATCCTGACATTATACCACTTCAAGATCAATAACAATATCCTGACATTATACCACTTCAAGATCAATAACAATATCCTGACATTATACCACTTCAAGATCAATAACAATATCCTGACATTATACCACTTCAAGATCAATAACAATATCCTGACATTATACCACTTCAAGATCAATAACAATATCCTGACATTATACCACTTCAAGATCAATAAACAATATCCTGACATTATACCACTTCAAGATCAATAAACAATATCCTGACATTATACCACTTCAAGATCAATAACAATATCTGACATTATACCACTTCAAGATCAATAACAATATCCTGACATTATACCACTTCAAGATCAATAACAATATCCTGACATTATACCACTTCAAGATCAATAACAATATCCTGACATTATACCACTTCAAGATCAATAACAATATCCTGACATTATACCACTTCAAGATCAATAACAATATCCTGACATTATACCACTTCAAGATCAATAACAATATCCTGACATTATACCACTTCAAGATCAATAACAATATCCACTTCACATTATACCACTTCAAGATCAACAACAATAATCTGACATTATACCACTTCAAGATCAATAACAATATCCTGACATTATACCACTTCAAGATCAATAACAATATCCTGACATTATACCACTTCAAGATCAATAACAATATCCTGACATTATACCACTTCAAGATCAATAACAATATCCTGACATTATACCACTTCAAGATCAATAACAATATCCTGACATTATACCACTTCAAGATCAATAACAATATCCTGACATTATACCACTTCAAGATCAATAACAATATCCTGACATTATACCACTTCAAGATCAATAACAATATCCTGACATTATACCACTTCAAGATCAATAACAATATCCTGACATTATACCACTTCAAGATCAATAACAATATCCTGACATTATACCACTTCAAGATCAATAACAATATCCTGACATTATACCACTTCAAGATCAATAACAATATCCTGACATTATACCACTTCAAGATCAATAACAATATCCTGACATTATACCACTTCAAGATCAATAACATTATCAATAACAATATCTTGACATTATACCACTTCAATATCAATGACAATATCCTGACATTATACAACTTCAAGATCAATAACAATATCCTGACATTATACCACTTCAAGATCAATAACAATATCCTGACATTATACCACTTCAAGATCAATAACAATATCCTGACATTATACCACTTCAAGATCAATAACAATATCCTGACATTATACCACTTCAAGATCAATAACAATATCCTGACATTATACCACTTCAAGATCAATAACAATATCCTGACATTATACCACTTCAAGATCAATAACAATATCCTGACATTATACCACTTCAAGATCAATAACAATATCCTGACATTATACCACTTCAAGATCAATAACAATATCCTGACATTATACCACTTCAAGATCAATAACAATATCCTGACATTATACCACTTCAAGATCAATAACAATATCCTGACATTATACCACTTCAAGATCAATAACAATATCCTGACATTATACCACTTCAAGATCAATAACAATATCCTGACATTATACCACTTCAAGATCAATAACAATAATCTGACATTATACCACTTCAAGATCAATAACAATATCCTGACATTATACCACTTCAAGATCAATAACAATATCCTGACATTATACCACTTCAAGATCAATAACAATATCCTGACATTATACCACTTCAAGATCAATAACAATATCCTGACATTATACCACTTCAAGATCAATAACAATATCCTGACATTATACCACTTCAAGATCAATAACAATATCCTGACATTATACCACTTCAAGATCAATAACAATATCCTGACATTATACCACTTCAAGATCAATAACAATATCCTGACATTATACCACTTCAAGATCAATAACAATATCCTGACATTATACCACTTCAAGATCAATAACAATATCCTGACATTATACCACTTCAAGATCAATAACAATATCCTGACATTATACCACTTCAAGATCAATAACAATATCCTGACATTATACCACTTCAAGATCAATAACAATATCCTGACATTATACCACTTCAAGATCAATAACAATATCCTGACATTATACCACTTCAAGATCAATAACAATATCCTGACATTATACCACTTCAAGATCAATAACAATATCCTGACATTATACCACTTCAAGATCAATAACAATATCCTGACATTATACCACTTCAAGATCAATAACAATATCCTGACATTATACCACTTCAAGATCAATAACAATATCCTGACATTATACCACTTCAAGATCAATAACAATATCCTGACATTATACCACTTCAAGATCAATAACAATATCCTGACATTATACCACTTCAAGATCAATAACAATATCCTGACATTATACCACTTCAAGATCAATAACAATATCCTGACATTATACCACTTCAAGATCAATAACAATATCCTGACATTATACCACTTCAAGATCAATAACAATATCCTGACATTATACCACTTCAAGATCAATAACAATATCCTGACATTATACCACTTCAAGATCAATAACAATATCCTGACATTATACCACTTCAAGATCAATAACAATATCCTGACATTATACCACTTCAAGATCAATAACAATATCCTGACATTATACCACTTCAAGATCAATAACAATATCCTGACATTATACCACTTCAAGATCAATAACAATATCCTGACATTATACCACTTCAAGATCAATAACAATATCCTGACATTATACCACTTCAAGATCAATAACAATATCCTGACATTATACCACTTCAAGATCAATAACAATATCCTGACATTATACCACTTCAAGATCAATAACAATATCCTGACATTATACCACTTCAAGATCAATAACAATATCCTGACATTATACCACTTCAAGATCAATAACAATATCCTGACATTATACCACTTCAAGATCAATAACAATATCCTGACATTATACCACTTCAAGATCAATAACAATATCCTGACATTATACCACTTCAAGATCAATAACAATATCCTGACATTATACCACTTCAAGATCAATAACAATATCCTGACATTATACCACTTCAAGATCAATAACAATATCCTGACATTATACCACTTCAAGATCAATAACAATATCCTGACATTATACCACTTCAAGATCAATAACAATATCCTGACATTATACCACTTCAAGATCAATAACAATATCCTGACATTATACCACTTCAAGATCAATAACAATATCCTGACATTATACCACTTCAAGATCAATAACAATATCCTGACATTATACCACTTCAAGATCAATAACAATATCCTGACATTATACCACTTCAAGATCAATAACAATATCCTGACATTATACCACTTCAAGATCAATAACAATATCCTGACATTATACCACTTCAAGATCAATAACAATATCCTGACATTATACCACTTCAAGATCAATAACAATATCCTGACATTATACCACTTCAAGATCAATAACAATATCCTGACATTATACCACTTCAAGATCAATAACAATATCCTGACATTATACCACTTCAAGATCAATAACAATATCCTGACATTATACCACTTCAAGATCAATAACAATATCCTGACATTATACCACTTCAAGATCAATAACAATATCCTGACATTATACCACTTCAAGATCAATAACAATATCCTGACATTATACCACTTCAAGATCAATAACAATATCCTGACATTATACCACTTCAAGATCAATAACAATATCCTGACATTATACCACTTCAAGATCAATAACAATATCCTGACATTATACCACTTCAAGATCAATAACAATATCCTGACATTATACCACTTCAAGATCAATAACAATATCCTGACATTATACCACTTCAAGATCAATAACAATATCCTGACATTATACCACTTCAAGATCAATAACAATATCCTGACATTATACCACTTCAAGATCAATAACAATATCCTGACATTATACCACTTCAAGATCAATAACAATATCCTGACATTATACCACTTCAAGATCAATAACAATATCCTGACATTATACCACTTCAAGATCAATAACAATATCCTGACATTATACCACTTCAAGATCAATAACAATATCCTGACATTATACCACTTCAAGATCAATAACAATATCCTGACATTATACCACTTCAAGATCAATAACAATATCCTGACATTATACCACTTCAAGATCAATAACAATATCCTGACATTATACCACTTCAAGATCAATAACAATATCCTGACATTATACCACTTCAAGATCAATAACAATATCCTGACATTATACCACTTCAAGATCAATAACAATATCCTGACATTATACCACTTCAAGATCAATAACAATATCCTGACATTATACCACTTCAAGATCAATAACAATATCCTGACATTATACCACTTCAAGATCAATAACAATATCCTGACATTATACCACTTCAAGATCAATAACAATATCCTGACATTATACCACTTCAAGATCAATAACAATATCCTGACATTATACCACTTCAAGATCAATAACAATATCCTGACATTATACCACTTCAAGATCAATAACAATATCCTGACATTATACCACTTCAAGATCAATAACAATATCCTGACATTATACCACTTCAAGATCAATAACAATATCCTGACATTATACCACTTCAAGATCAATAACAATATCCTGACATTATACCACTTCAAGATCAATAACAATATCCTGACATTATACCACTTCAAGATCAATAACAATATCCTGACATTATACCACTTCAAGATCAATAACAATATCCTGACATTATACCACTTCAAGATCAATAACAATATCCTGACATTATACCACTTCAAGATCAATAACAATATCCTGACATTATACCACTTCAAGATCAATAACAATATCCTGACATTATACCACTTCAAGATCAATAACAATATCCTGACATTATACCACTTCAAGATCAATAACAATATCCTGACATTATACCACTTCAAGATCAATAACAATATCCTGACATTATACCACTTCAAGATCAATAACAATATCCTGACATTATACCACTTCAAGATCAATAACAATATCCTGACATTATACCACTTCAAGATCAATAACAATATCCTGACATTATACCACTTCAAGATCAATAACAATATCCTGACATTATACCACTTCAAGATCAATAACAATATCCTGACATTATACCACTTCAAGATCAATAACAATATCCTGACATTATACCACTTCAAGATCAATAACAATATCCTGACATTATACCACTTCAAGATCAATAACAATATCCTGACATTATACCACTTCAAGATCAATAACAATATCCTGACATTATACCACTTCAAGATCAATAACAATATCCTGACATTATACCACTTCAAGATCAATAACAATATCCTGACATTATACCACTTCAAGATCAATAACAATATCCTGACATTATACCACTTCAAGATCAATAACAATATCCTGACATTATACCACTTCAAGATCAATAACAATATCCTGACATTATACCACTTCAAGATCAATAACAATATCCTGACATTATACCACTTCAAGATCAATAACAATATCCTGACATTATACCACTTCAAGATCAATAACAATATCCTGACATTATACCACTTCAAGATCAATAACAATATCCTGACATTATACCACTTCAAGATCAATAACAATATCCTGACATTATACCACTTCAAGATCAATAACAATATCCTGACATTATACCACTTCAAGATCAATAACAATATCCTGACATTATACCACTTCAAGATCAATAACAATATCCTGACATTATACCACTTCAAGATCAATAACAATATCCTGACATTATACCACTTCAAGATCAATAACAATATCCTGACATTATACCACTTCAAGATCAATAACAATATCCTGACATTATACCACTTCAAGATCAATAACAATATCCTGACATTATACCACTTCAAGATCAATAACAATATCCTGACATTATACCACTTCAAGATCAATAACAATATCCTGACATTATACCACTTCAAGATCAATAACAATATCCTGACATTATACCACTTCAAGATCAATAACAATATCCTGACATTATACCACTTCAAGATCAATAACAATATCCTGACATTATACCACTTCAAGATCAATAACAATATCCTGACATTATACCACTTCAAGATCAATAACAATATCCTGACATTATACCACTTCAAGATCAATAACAATATCCTGACATTATACCACTTCAAGATCAATAACAATATCCTGACATTATACCACTTCAAGATCAATAACAATATCCTGACATTATACCACTTCAAGATCAATAACAATATCCTGACATTATACCACTTCAAGATCAATAACAATATCCTGACATTATACCACTTCAAGATCAATAACAATATCCTGACATTATACCACTTCAAGATCAATAACAATATCCTGACATTATACCACTTCAAGATCAATAACAATATCCTGACATTATACCACTTCAAGATCAATAACAATATCCTGACATTATACCACTTCAAGATCAATAACAATATCCTGACATTATACCACTTCAAGATCAATAACAATATCCTGACATTATACCACTTCAAGATCAATAACAATATCCTGACATTATACCACTTCAAGATCAATAACAATATCCTGACATTATACCACTTCAAGATCAATAACAATATCCTGACATTATACCACTTCAAGATCAATAACAATATCCTGACATTATACCACTTCAAGATCAATAACAATATCCTGACATTATACCACTTCAAGATCAATAACAATATCCTGACATTATACCACTTCAAGATCAATAACAATATCCTGACATTATACCACTTCAAGATCAATAACAATATCCTGACATTATACCACTTCAAGATCAATAACAATATCCTGACATTATACCACTTCAAGATCAATAACAATATCCTGACATTATACCACTTCAAGATCAATAACAATATCCTGACATTATACCACTTCAAGATCAATAACAATATCCTGACATTATACCACTTCAAGATCAATAACAATATCCTGACATTATACCACTTCAAGATCAATAACAATATCCTGACATTATACCACTTCAAGATCAATAACAATATCCTGACATTATACCACTTCAAGATCAATAACAATATCCTGACATTATACCACTTCAAGATCAATAACAATATCCTGACATTATACCACTTCAAGATCAATAACAATATCCTGACATTATACCACTTCAAGATCAATAACAATATCCTGACATTATACCACTTCAAGATCAATAACAATATCCTGACATTATACCACTTCAAGATCAATAACAATATCCTGACATTATACCACTTCAAGATCAATAACAATATCCTGACATTATACCACTTCAAGATCAATAACAATATCCTGACATTATACCACTTCAAGATCAATAACAATATCCTGACATTATACCACTTCAAGATCAATAACAATATCCTGACATTATACCACTTCAAGATCAATAACAATATCCTGACATTATACCACTTCAAGATCAATAACAATATCCTGACATTATACCACTTCAAGATCAATAACAATATCCTGACATTATACCACTTCAAGATCAATAACAATATCCTGACATTATACCACTTCAAGATCAATAACAATATCCTGACATTATACCACTTCAAGATCAATAACAATATCCTGACATTATACCACTTCAAGATCAATAACAATATCCTGACATTATACCACTTCAAGATCAATAACAATATCCTGACATTATACCACTTCAAGATCAATAACAATATCCTGACATTATACCACTTCAAGATCAATAACAATATCCTGACATTATACCACTTCAAGATCAATAACAATATCCTGACATTATACCACTTCAAGATCAATAACAATATCCTGACATTATACCACTTCAAGATCAATAACAATATCCTGACATTATACCACTTCAAGATCAATAACAATATCCTGACATTATACCACTTCAAGATCAATAACAATATCCTGACATTATACCACTTCAAGATCAATAACAATATCCTGACATTATACCACTTCAAGATCAATAACAATATCCTGACATTATACCACTTCAAGATCAATAACAATATCCTGACATTATACCACTTCAAGATCAATAACAATATCCTGACATTATACCACTTCAAGATCAATAACAATATCCTGACATTATACCACTTCAAGATCAATAACAATATCCTGACATTATACCACTTCAAGATCAATAACAATATCCTGACATTATACCACTTCAAGATCAATAACAATATCCTGACATTATACCACTTCAAGATCAATAACAATATCCTGACATTATACCACTTCAAGATCAATAACAATATCCTGACATTATACCACTTCAAGATCAATAACAATATCCTGACATTATACCACTTCAAGATCAATAACAATATCCTGACATTATACCACTTCAAGATCAATAACAATATCCTGACATTATACCACTTCAAGATCAATAACAATATCCTGACATTATACCACTTCAAGATCAATAACAATATCCTGACATTATACCACTTCAAGATCAATAACAATATCCTGACATTATACCACTTCAAGATCAATAACAATATCCTGACATTATACCACTTCAAGATCAATAACAATATCCTGACATTATACCACTTCAAGATCAATAACAATATCCTGACATTATACCACTTCAAGATCAATAACAATATCCTGACATTATACCACTTCAAGATCAATAACAATATCCTGACATTATACCACTTCAAGATCAATAACAATATCCTGACATTATACCACTTCAAGATCAATAACAATATCCTGACATTATACCACTTCAAGATCAATAACAATATCCTGACATTATACCACTTCAAGATCAATAACAATATCCTGACATTATACCACTTCAAGATCAATAACAATATCCTGACATTATACCACTTCAAGATCAATAACAATATCCTGACATTATACCACTTCAAGATCAATAACAATATCCTGACATTATACCACTTCAAGATCAATAACAATATCCTGACATTATACCACTTCAAGATCAATAACAATATCCTGACATTATACCACTTCAAGATCAATAACAATATCCTGACATTATACCACTTCAAGATCAATAACAATATCCTGACATTATACCACTTCAAGATCAATAACAATATCCTGACATTATACCACTTCAAGATCAATAACAATATCCTGACATTATACCACTTCAAGATCAATAACAATATCCTGACATTATACCACTTCAAGATCAATAACAATATCCTGACATTATACCACTTCAAGATCAATAACAATATCCTGACATTATACCACTTCAAGATCAATAACAATATCCTGACATTATACCACTTCAAGATCAATAACAATATCCTGACATTATACCACTTCAAGATCAATAACAATATCCTGACATTATACCACTTCAAGATCAATAACAATATCCTGACATTATACCACTTCAAGATCAATAACAATATCCTGACATTATACCACTTCAAGATCAATAACAATATCCTGACATTATACCACTTCAAGATCAATAACAATATCCTGACATTATACCACTTCAAGATCAATAACAATATCCTGACATTATACCACTTCAAGATCAATAACAATATCCTGACATTATACCACTTCAAGATCAATAACAATATCCTGACATTATACCACTTCAAGATCAATAACAATATCCTGACATTATACCACTTCAAGATCAATAACAATATCCTGACATTATACCACTTCAAGATCAATAACAATATCCTGACATTATACCACTTCAAGATCAATAACAATATCCTGACATTATACCACTTCAAGATCAATAACAATATCCTGACATTATACCACTTCAAGATCAATAACAATATCCTGACATTATACCACTTCAAGATCAATAACAATATCCTGACATTATACCACTTCAAGATCAATAACAATATCCTGACATTATACCACTTCAAGATCAATAACAATATCCTGACATTATACCACTTCAAGATCAATAACAATATCCTGACATTATACCACTTCAAGATCAATAACAATATCCTGACATTATACCACTTCAAGATCAATAACAATATCCTGACATTATACCACTTCAAGATCAATAACAATATCCTGACATTATACCACTTCAAGATCAATAACAATATCCTGACATTATACCACTTCAAGATCAATAACAATATCCTGACATTATACCACTTCAAGATCAATAACAATATCCTGACATTATACCACTTCAAGATCAATAACAATATCCTGACATTATACCACTTCAAGATCAATAACAATATCCTGACATTATACCACTTCAAGATCAATAACAATATCCTGACATTATACCACTTCAAGATCAATAACAATATCCTGACATTATACCACTTCAAGATCAATAACAATATCCTGACATTATACCACTTCAAGATCAATAACAATATCCTGACATTATACCACTTCAAGATCAATAACAATATCCTGACATTATACCACTTCAAGATCAATAAACAATATCCTGACATTATACCACTTCAAGATCAATAACAATAATCTGACATTATACCACTTCAAGATCAATAACAATATCCTGACATTATACCACTTCAAGATCAATAACAATATCCTGACATTATACCACTTCAAGATCAATAACAATATCCTGACATTATACCACTTCAAGATCAATAACAATATCCTGACATTATACCACTTCAAGATCAATAACAATATCCTGACATTATACCACTTCAAGATCAATAACAATATCCTGACATTATACCACTTCAAGATCAATAACAATATCCTGACATTATACCACTTCAAGATCAATAACAATATCCTGACATTATACCACTTCAAGATCAATAACAATATCCTGACATTATACCACTTCAAGATCAATAACAATATCCTGACATTATACCACTTCAAGATCAATAACAATATCCTGACATTATACCACTTCAAGATCAATAACAATATCCTGACATTATACCACTTCAAGATCAATAACAATATCCTGACATTATACCACTTCAAGATCAATAACAATATCTGACATTATACCACTTCAAGATCAATAACAATATCCTGACATTATACCACTTCAAGATCAATAACAATATCCTGACATTATACCACTTCAAGATCAATAACAATATCCTGACATTATACCACTTCAAGATCAATAACAATATCCTGACATTATACCACTTCAAGATCAATAACAATATCCTGACATTATACCACTTCAAGATCAATAACAATATCCTGACATTATACCACTTCAAGATCAATAACAATATCCTGACATTATACCACTTCAAGATCAATAACAATATCCTGACATTATACCACTTCAAGATCAATAACAATATCCTGACATTATACCACTTCAAGATCAATAACAATATCCTGACATTATACCACTTCAAGATCAATAACAATATCCTGACATTATACCACTTCAAGATCAATAACAATATCCTGACATTATACCACTTCAAGATCAATAACAATATCCTGACATTATACCACTTCAAGATCAATAACAATATCCTGACATTATACCACTTCAAGATCAATAACAATATCCTGACATTATACCACTTCAAGATCAATAACAATATCCTGACATTATACCACTTCAAGATCAATAACAATATCCTGACATTATACCACTTCAAGATCAATAACAATATCCTGACATTATACCACTTCAAGATCAATAACAATATCCTGACATTATACCACTTCAAGATCAATAACAATATCCTGACATTATACCACTTCAAGATCAATAACAATATCCTGACATTATACCACTTCAAGATCAATAACAATATCCTGACATTATACCACTTCAAGATCAATAACAATATCCTGACATTATACCACTTCAAGATCAATAACAATATCCTGACATTATACCACTTCAAGATCAATAACAATATCCTGACATTATACCACTTCAAGATCAATAACAATATCCTGACATTATACCACTTCAAGATCAATAACAATATCCTGACATTATACCACTTCAAGATCAATAACAATATCCTGACATTATACCACTTCAAGATCAATAACAATATCCTGACATTATACCACTTCAAGATCAATAACAATATCCTGACATTATACCACTTCAAGATCAATAACAATATCCTGACATTATACCACTTCAAGATCAATAACAATATCCTGACATTATACCACTTCAAGATCAATAACAATATCCTGACATTATACCACTTCAAGATCAATAACAATATCCTGACATTATACCACTTCAAGATCAATAACAATATCCTGACATTATACCACTTCAAGATCAATAACAATATCCTGACATTATACCACTTCAAGATCAATAACAATATCCTGACATTATACCACTTCAAGATCAATAACAATATCCTGACATTATACCACTTCAAGATCAATAACAATATCCTGACATTATACCACTTCAAGATCAATAACAATATCCTGACATTATACCACTTCAAGATCAATAACAATATCCTGACATTATACCACTTCAAGATCAATAACAATAATCTGACATTATACCACTTCAAGATCAATAACAATATCCTGACATTATACCACTTCAAGATCAATAACAATATCCTGACATTATACCACTTCAAGATCAATAACAATATCCTGACATTATACCACTTCAAGATCAATAACAATATCCTGACATTATACCACTTCAAGATCAATAACAATATCCTGACATTATACCACTTCAAGATCAATAACAATATCCTGACATTATACCACTTCAAGATCAATAACAATATCCTGACATTATACCACTTCAAGATCAATAACAATATCCTGACATTATACCACTTCAAGATCAATAACAATATCCTGACATTATACCACTTCAAGATCAATAACAATATCCTGACATTATACCACTTCAAGATCAATAACAATATCCTGACATTATACCACTTCAAGATCAATAACAATATCCTGACATTATACCACTTCAAGATCAATAACAATATCCTGACATTATACCACTTCAAGATCAATAACAATATCCTGACATTATACCACTTCAAGATCAATAACAATATCCTGACATTATACCACTTCAAGATCAATAACAATATCCTGACATTATACCACTTCAAGATCAATAACAATATCCTGACATTATACCACTTCAAGATCAATAACAATATCCTGACATTATACCACTTCAAGATCAATAACAATATCCTGACATTATACCACTTCAAGATCAATAACAATATCCTGACATTATACCACTTCAAGATCAATAACAATATCCTGACATTATACCACTTCAAGATCAATAACAATATCCTGACATTATACCACTTCAAGATCAATAACAATATCCTGACATTATACCACTTCAAGATCAATAACAATATCCTGACATTATACCACTTCAAGATCAATAACAATATCCTGACATTATACCACTTCAAGATCAATAACAATATCCTGACATTATACCACTTCAAGATCAATAACAATATCCTGACATTATACCACTTCAAGATCAATAACAATATCCTGACATTATACCACTTCAAGATCAATAACAATATCCTGACATTATACCACTTCAAGATCAATAACAATATCCTGACATTATACCACTTCAAGATCAATAACAATATCCTGACATTATACCACTTCAAGATCAATAACAATATCCTGACATTATACCACTTCAAGATCAATAACAATATCCTGACATTATACCACTTCAAGATCAATAACAATATCCTGACATTATACCACTTCAAGATCAATAACAATATCCTGACATTATACCACTTCAAGATCAATAACAATATCCTGACATTATACCACTTCAAGATCAATAACAATATCCTGACATTATACCACTTCAAGATCAATAACAATATCCTGACATTATACCACTTCAAGATCAATAACAATATCCTGACATTATACCACTTCAAGATCAATAACAATATCCTGACATTATACCACTTCAAGATCAATAACAATATCCTGACATTATACCACTTCAAGATCAATAACAATATCCTGACATTATACCACTTCAAGATCAATAACAATATCCTGACATTATACCACTTCAAGATCAATAACAATATCCTGACATTATACCACTTCAAGATCAATAACAATATCCTGACATTATACCACTTCAAGATCAATAACAATATCCTGACATTATACCACTTCAAGATCAATAACAATATCCTGACATTATACCACTTCAAGATCAATAACAATATCCTGACATTATACCACTTCAAGATCAATAACAATATCCTGACATTATACCACTTCAAGATCAATAACAATATCCTGACATTATACCACTTCAAGATCAATAACAATATCCTGACATTATACCACTTCAAGATCAATAACAATATCCTGACATTATACCACTTCAAGATCAATAACAATATCCTGACATTATACCACTTCAAGATCAATAACAATATCCTGACATTATACCACTTCAAGATCAATAACAATATCCTGACATTATACCACTTCAAGATCAATAACAATATCCTGACATTATACCACTTCAAGATCAATAACAATATCCTGACATTATACCACTTCAAGATCAATAACAATATCCTGACATTATACCACTTCAAGATCAATAACAATATCCTGACATTATACCACTTCAAGATCAATAACAATATCCTGACATTATACCACTTCAAGATCAATAACAATATCCTGACATTATACCACTTCAAGATCAATAACAATATCCTGACATTATACCACTTCAAGATCAATAACAATATCCTGACATTATACCACTTCAAGATCAATAACAATATCCTGACATTATACCACTTCAAGATCAATAACAATATCCTGACATTATACCACTTCAAGATCAATAACAATATCCTGACATTATACCACTTCAAGATCAATAACAATATCCTGACATTATACCACTTCAAGATCAATAACAATATCCTGACATTATACCACTTCAAGATCAATAACAATATCCTGACATTA
This sequence comes from Tachypleus tridentatus, assembly GCF_004210375.1. NCBI lineage: Eukaryota > Metazoa > Arthropoda > Merostomata > Xiphosura > Limulidae > Tachypleus > Tachypleus tridentatus. The sequence continues at coordinate 161,949,905 of NC_134833.1, read as the reverse complement.
TACCACTTCAAGATCAATAACAATATCCTGACATTATACCACTTCAAGATCAATAACAATATCCTGACATTATACCACTTCAAGATCAATAACAATATCCTGACATTATACCACTTCAAGATCAATAACAATATCCTGACATTATACCACTTCAAGATCAATAACAATATCCTGACATTATACCACTTCAAGATCAATAACAATATCCTGACATTATACCACTTCAAGATCAATAACAATATCCTGACATTATACCACTTCAAGATCAATAACAATATCCTGACATTATACCACTTCAAGATCAATAACAATATCCTGACATTATACCACTTCAAGATCAATAACAATATCCTGACATTATACCACTTCAAGATCAATAACAATATCCTGACATTATACCACTTCAAGATCAATAACAATATCCTGACATTATACCACTTCAAGATCAATAACAATATCCTGACATTATACCACTTCAAGATCAATAACAATATCCTGACATTATACCACTTCAAGATCAATAACAATATCCTGACATTATACCACTTCAAGATCAATAACAATATCCTGACATTATACCACTTCAAGATCAATAACAATATCCTGACATTATACCACTTCAAGATCAATAACAATATCCTGACATTATACCACTTCAAGATCAATAACAATATCCTGACATTATACCACTTCAAGATCAATAACAATATCCTGACATTATACCACTTCAAGATCAATAACAATATCCTGACATTATACCACTTCAAGATCAATAACAATATCCTGACATTATACCACTTCAAGATCAATAACAATATCCTGACATTATACCACTTCAAGATCAATAACAATATCCTGACATTATACCACTTCAAGATCAATAACAATATCCTGACATTATACCACTTCAAGATCAATAACAATATCCTGACATTATACCACTTCAAGATCAATAACAATATCCTGACATTATACCACTTCAAGATCAATAACAATATCCTGACATTATACCACTTCAAGATCAATAACAATATCCTGACATTATACCACTTCAAGATCAATAACAATATCCTGACATTATACCACTTCAAGATCAATAACAATATCCTGACATTATACCACTTCAAGATCAATAACAATATCCTGACATTATACCACTTCAAGATCAATAACAATATCCTGACATTATACCACTTCAAGATCAATAACAATATCCTGACATTATACCACTTCAAGATCAATAACAATATCCTGACATTATACCACTTCAAGATCAATAACAATATCCTGACATTATACCACTTCAAGATCAATAACAATATCCTGACATTATACCACTTCAAGATCAATAACAATATCCTGACATTATACCACTTCAAGATCAATAACAATATCCTGACATTATACCACTTCAAGATCAATAACAATATCCTGACATTATACCACTTCAAGATCAATAACAATATCCTGACATTATACCACTTCAAGATCAATAACAATATCCTGACATTATACCACTTCAAGATCAATAACAATATCCTGACATTATACCACTTCAAGATCAATAACAATATCCTGACATTATACCACTTCAAGATCAATAACAATATCCTGACATTATACCACTTCAAGATCAATAACAATATCCTGACATTATACCACTTCAAGATCAATAACAATATCCTGACATTATACCACTTCAAGATCAATAACAATATCCTGACATTATACCACTTCAAGATCAATAACAATATCCTGACATTATACCACTTCAAGATCAATAACAATATCCTGACATTATACCACTTCAAGATCAATAACAATATCCTGACATTATACCACTTCAAGATCAATAACAATATCCTGACATTATACCACTTCAAGATCAATAACAATATCCTGACATTATACCACTTCAAGATCAATAACAATATCCTGACATTATACCACTTCAAGATCAATAACAATATCCTGACATTATACCACTTCAAGATCAATAACAATATCCTGACATTATACCACTTCAAGATCAATAACAATATCCTGACATTATACCACTTCAAGATCAATAACAATATCCTGACATTATACCACTTCAAGATCAATAACAATATCCTGACATTATACCACTTCAAGATCAATAACAATATCCTGACATTATACCACTTCAAGATCAATAACAATATCCTGACATTATACCACTTCAAGATCAATAACAATATCCTGACATTATACCACTTCAAGATCAATAACAATATCCTGACATTATACCACTTCAAGATCAATAACAATATCCTGACATTATACCACTTCAAGATCAATAACAATATCCTGACATTATACCACTTCAAGATCAATAACAATATCCTGACATTATACCACTTCAAGATCAATAACAATATCCTGACATTATACCACTTCAAGATCAATAACAATATCCTGACATTATACCACTTCAAGATCAATAACAATATCCTGACATTATACCACTTCAAGATCAATAACAATATCCTGACATAATACCACTTCAAGATCAATAACAATATCCTGACATTATACCACTTCAAGATCAATAACAATATCCTGACATTATACCACTTCAAGATCAATAACAATATCCTGACATTATACCACTTCAAGATCAATAAACAATATCCTGACATTATACCACTTCAAGATCAATAACAATATCCTGACATTATACCACTTCAAGATCAATAACAATATCCTGACATTATACCACTTCAAGATCAATAACAATATCCTGACATTATACCACTTCAAGATCAATAACAATATCCTGACATTATACCACTTCAAGATCAATAACAATATCCTGACATTATACCACTTCAAGATCAATAACAATATCCTGACATTATACCACTTCAAGATCAATAACAATATCCTGACATTATACCACTTCAAGATCAATAACAATATCCTGACATTATACCACTTCAAGATCAATAACAATATCCTGACATTATACCACTTCAAGATCAATAACAATATCCTGACATTATACCACTTCAAGATCAATAACAATATCCTGACATTATACCACTTCAAGATCAATAACAATATCCTGACATTATACCACTTCAAGATCAATAACAATATCCTGACATTATACCACTTCAAGATCAATAACAATATCCTGACATTATACCACTTCAAGATCAATAACAATATCCTGACATTATACCACTTCAAGATCAATAACAATATCCTGACATTATACCACTTCAAGATCAATAACAATATCCTGACATTATACCACTTCAAGATCAATAACAATATCCTGACATTATACCACTTCAAGATCAATAACAATATCCTGACATTATACCACTTCAAGATCAATAACAATATCCTGACATTATACCACTTCAAGATCAATAACAATATCCTGACATTATACCACTTCAAGATCAATAACAATATCCTGACATTATACCACTTCAAGATCAATAACAATATCCTGACATTATACCACTTCAAGATCAATAACAATATCCTGACATTATACCACTTCAAGATCAATAACAATATCCTGACATTATACCACTTCAAGATCAATAACAATATCCTGACATTATACCACTTCAAGATCAATAACAATATCCTGACATTATACCACTTCAAGATCAATAACAATATCCTGACATTATACCACTTCAAGATCAATAACAATATCCTGACATTATACCACTTCAAGATCAATAACAATATCCTGACATTATACCACTTCAAGATCAATAACAATATCCTGACATTATACCACTTCAAGATCAATAACAATATCCTGACATTATACCACTTCAAGATCAATAACAATATCCTGACATTATACCACTTCAAGATCAATAACAATATCCTGACATTATACCACTTCAAGATCAATAACAATATCCTGACATTATACCACTTCAAGATCAATAACAATATCCTGACATTATACCACTTCAAGATCAATAACAATATCCTGACATTATACCACTTCAAGATCAATAACAATATCCTGACATTATACCACTTCAAGATCAATAACAATATCCTGACATTATACCACTTCAAGATCAATAACAATATCCTGACATTATACCACTTCAAGATCAATAACAATATCCTGACATTATACCACTTCAAGATCAATAACAATATCCTGACATTATACCACTTCAAGATCAATAACAATATCCTGACATTATACCACTTCAAGATCAATAACAATATCCTGACATTATACCACTTCAAGATCAATAACAATATCCTGACATTATACCACTTCAAGATCAATAACAATATCCTGACATTATACCACTTCAAGATCAATAACAATATCCTGACATTATACCACTTCAAGATCAATAACAATATCCTGACATTATACCACTTCAAGATCAATAACAATATCCTGACATTATACCACTTCAAGATCAATAACAATATCCTGACATTATACCACTTCAAGATCAATAACAATATCCTGACATTATACCACTTCAAGATCAATAACAATATCCTGACATAACAATATCCTGACATTATACCACTTCAAGATCAATAACAATATCCTGACATTATACCACTTCAAGATCAATAACAATATCCTGACATTATACCACTTCAAGATCAATAACAATATCCTGACATTATACCACTTCAAGATCAATAACAATATCCTGACATTATACCACTTCAAGATCAATAACAATATCCTGACATTATACCACTTCAAGATCAATAACAATATCCTGACATTATACCACTTCAAGATCAATAACAATATCCTGACATTATACCACTTCAAGATCAATAACAATATCCTGACATTATACCACTTCAAGATCAATAATCAATAACAATATCCTGACATTATACCACTTCAAGATCAATAACAATATCCTGACATTATACCACTTCAAGATCAATAACAATATCCTGACATTATACCACTTCAAGATCAATAACAATATCCTGACATTATACCACTTCAAGATCAATAACAATATCCTGACATTATACCACTTCAAGATCAATAACAATATCCTGACATTATACCACTTCAAGATCAATAACAATATCCTGACATTATACCACTTCAAGATCAATAACAATATCCTGACATTATACCACTTCAAGATCAATAACAATATCCTGACATTATACCACTTCAAGATCAATAACAATATCCTGACATTATACCACTTCAAGATCAATAACAATATCCTGACATTATACCACTTCAAGATCAATAACAATATCCTGACATTATACCACTTCAAGATCAATAACAATATCCTGACATTATACCACTTCAAGATCAATAACAATATCCTGACATTATACCACTTCAAGATCAATAACAATATCCTGACATTATACCACTTCAAGATCAATAACAATATCCTGACATTATACCACTTCAAGATCAATAACAATATCCTGACATTATACCACTTCAAGATCAATAACAATATCCTGACATTATACCACTTCAAGATCAATAACAATATCCTGACATTATACCACTTCAAGATCAATAACAATATCCTGACATTATACCACTTCAAGATCAATAACAATATCCTGACATTATACCACTTCAAGATCAATAACAATATCCTGACATTATACCACTTCAAGATCAATAACAATATCCTGACATTATACCACTTCAAGATCAATAACAATATCCTGACATTATACCACTTCAAGATCAATAACAATATCCTGACATTATACCACTTCAAGATCAATAACAATATCCTGACATTATACCACTTCAAGATCAATAACAATATCCTGACATTATACCACTTCAAGATCAATAACAATATCCTGACATTATACCACTTCAAGATCAATAACAATATCCTGACATTATACCACTTCAAGATCAATAACAATATCCTGACATTATACCACTTCAAGATCAATAACAATATCCTGACATTATACCACTTCAAGATCAATAACAATATCCTGACATTATACCACTTCAAGATCAATAACAATATCCTGACATTATACCACTTCAAGATCAATAACAATATCCTGACATTATACCACTTCAAGATCAATAACAATATCCTGACATTATACCACTTCAAGATCAATAACAATATCCTGACATTATACCACTTCAAGATCAATAACAATATCCTGACATTATACCACTTCAAGATCAATAACAATATCCTGACATTATACCACTTCAAGATCAATAACAATATCCTGACATTATACCACTTCAAGATCAATAACAATATCCTGACATTATACCACTTCAAGATCAATAACAATATCCTGACATTATACCACTTCAAGATCAATAACAATATCCTGACATTATACCACTTCAAGATCAATAACAATATCCTGACATTATACCACTTCAAGATCAATAACAATATCCTGACATTATACCACTTCAAGATCAATAACAATATCCTGACATTATACCACTTCAAGATCAATAACAATATCCTGACATTATACCACTTCAAGATCAATAACAATATCCTGACATTATACCACTTCAAGATCAATAACAATATCCTGACATTATACCACTTCAAGATCAATAACAATATCCTGACATTATACCACTTCAAGATCAATAACAATATCCTGACATTATACCACTTCAAGATCAATAACAATATCCTGACATTATACCACTTCAAGATCAATAACAATATCCTGACATTATACCACTTCAAGATCAATAACAATATCCTGACATTATACCACTTCAAGATCAATAACAATATCCTGACATTATACCACTTCAAGATCAATAACAATATCCTGACATTATACCACTTCAAGATCAATAACAATATCCTGACATTATACCACTTCAAGATCAATAACAATATCCTGACATTATACCACTTCAAGATCAATAACAATATCCTGACATTATACCACTTCAAGATCAATAACAATATCCTGACATTATACCACTTCAAGATCAATAACAATATCCTGACATTATACCACTTCAAGATCAATAACAATATCCTGACATTATACCACTTCAAGATCAATAACAATATCCTGACATTATACCACTTCAAGATCAATAACAATATCCTGACATTATACCACTTCAAGATCAATAACAATATCCTGACATTATACCACTTCAAGATCAATAACAATATCCTGACATTATACCACTTCAAGATCAATAACAATATCCTGACATTATACCACTTCAAGATCAATAACAATATCCTGACATTATACCACTTCAAGATCAATAACAATATCCTGACATTATACCACTTCAAGATCAATAACAATATCCTGACATTATACCACTTCAAGATCAATAACAATATCCTGACATTATACCACTTCAAGATCAATAACAATATCCTGACATTATACCACTTCAAGATCAATAACAATATCCTGACATTATACCACTTCAAGATCAATAACAATATCCTGACATTATACCACTTCAAGATCAATAACAATATCCTGACATTATACCACTTCAAGATCAATAACAATATCCTGACATTATACCACTTCAAGATCAATAACAATATCCTGACATTATACCACTTCAAGATCAATAACAATATCCTGACATTATACCACTTCAAGATCAATAACAATATCCTGACATTATACCACTTCAAGATCAATAACAATATCCTGACATTATACCACTTCAAGATCAATAACAATATCCTGACATTATACCACTTCAAGATCAATAACAATATCCTGACATTATACCACTTCAAGATCAATAACAATATCCTGACATTATACCACTTCAAGATCAATAACAATATCCTGACATTATACCACTTCAAGATCAATAACAATATCCTGACATTATACCACTTCAAGATCAATAACAATATCCTGACATTATACCACTTCAAGATCAATAACAATATCCTGACATTATACCACTTCAAGATCAATAACAATATCCTGACATTATACCACTTCAAGATCAATAACAATATCCTGACATTATACCACTTCAAGATCAATAACAATATCCTGACATTATACCACTTCAAGATCAATAACAATATCCTGACATTATACCACTTCAAGATCAATAACAATATCCTGACATTATACCACTTCAAGATCAATAACAATATCCTGACATTATACCACTTCAAGATCAATAACAATATCCTGACATTATACCACTTCAAGATCAATAACAATATCCTGACATTATACCACTTCAAGATCAATAACAATATCCTGACATTATACCACTTCAAGATCAATAACAATATCCTGACATTATACCACTTCAAGATCAATAACAATATCCTGACATTATACCACTTCAAGATCAATAACAATATCCTGACATTATACCACTTCAAGATCAATAACAATATCCTGACATTATACCACTTCAAGATCAATAACAATATCCTGACATTATACCACTTCAAGATCAATAACAATATCCTGACATTATACCACTTCAAGATCAATAACAATATCCTGACATTATACCACTTCAAGATCAATAACAATATCCTGACATTATACCACTTCAAGATCAATAACAATATCCTGACATTATACCACTTCAAGATCAATAACAATATCCTGACATTATACCACTTCAAGATCAATAACAATATCCTGACATTATACCACTTCAAGATCAATAACAATATCCTGACATTATACCACTTCAAGATCAATAACAATATCCTGACATTATACCACTTCAAGATCAATAACAATATCCTGACATTATACCACTTCAAGATCAATAACAATATCCTGACATTATACCACTTCAAGATCAATAACAATATCCTGACATTATACCACTTCAAGATCAATAACAATATCCTGACATTATACCACTTCAAGATCAATAACAATATCCTGACATTATACCACTTCAAGATCAATAACAATATCCTGACATTATACCACTTCAAGATCAATAACAATATCCTGACATTATACCACTTCAAGATCAATAACAATATCCTGACATTATACCACTTCAAGATCAATAACAATATCCTGACATTATACCACTTCAAGATCAATAACAATATCCTGACATTATACCACTTCAAGATCAATAACAATATCCTGACATTATACCACTTCAAGATCAATAACAATATCCTGACATTATACCACTTCAAGATCAATAACAATATCCTGACATTATACCACTTCAAGATCAATAACAATATCCTGACATTATACCACTTCAAGATCAATAACAATATCCTGACATTATACCACTTCAAGATCAATAACAATATCCTGACATTATACCACTTCAAGATCAATAACAATATCCTGACATTATACCACTTCAAGATCAATAACAATATCCTGACATTATACCACTTCAAGATCAATAACAATATCCTGACATTATACCACTTCAAGATCAATAACAATATCCTGACATTATACCACTTCAAGATCAATAACAATATCCTGACATTATACCACTTCAAGATCAATAACAATATCCTGACATTATACCACTTCAAGATCAATAACAATATCCTGACATTATACCACTTCAAGATCAATAACAATATCCTGACATTATACCACTTCAAGATCAATAACAATATCCTGACATTATACCACTTCAAGATCAATAACAATATCCTGACATTATACCACTTCAAGATCAATAACAATATCCTGACATTATACCACTTCAAGATCAATAACAATATCCTGACATTATACCACTTCAAGATCAATAACAATATCCTGACATTATACCACTTCAAGATCAATAACAATATCCTGACATTATACCACTTCAAGATCAATAACAATATCCTGACATTATACCACTTCAAGATCAATAACAATATCCTGACATTATACCACTTCAAGATCAATAACAATATCCTGACATTATACCACTTCAAGATCAATAACAATATCCTGACATTATACCACTTCAAGATCAATAACAATATCCTGACATTATACCACTTCAAGATCAATAACAATATCCTGACATTATACCACTTCAAGATCAATAACAATATCCTGACATTATACCACTTCAAGATCAATAACAATATCCTGACATTATACCACTTCAAGATCAATAACAATATCCTGACATTATACCACTTCAAGATCAATAACAATATCCTGACATTATACCACTTCAAGATCAATAACAATATCCTGACATTATACCACTTCAAGATCAATAACAATATCCTGACATTATACCACTTCAAGATCAATAACAATATCCTGACATTATACCACTTCAAGATCAATAACAATATCCTGACATTATACCACTTCAAGATCAATAACAATATCCTGACATTATACCACTTCAAGATCAATAACAATATCCTGACATTATACCACTTCAAGATCAATAACAATATCCTGACATTATACCACTTCAAGATCAATAACAATATCCTGACATTATACCACTTCAAGATCAATAACAATATCCTGACATTATACCACTTCAAGATCAATAACAATATCCTGACATTATACCACTTCAAGATCAATAACAATATCCTGACATTATACCACTTCAAGATCAATAACAATATCCTGACATTATACCACTTCAAGATCAATAACAATATCCTGACATTATACCACTTCAAGATCAATAACAATATCCTGACATTATACCACTTCAAGATCAATAACAATATCCTGACATTATACCACTTCAAGATCAATAACAATATCCTGACATTATACCACTTCAAGATCAATAACAATATCCTGACATTATACCACTTCAAGATCAATAACAATATCCTGACATTATACCACTTCAAGATCAATAACAATATCCTGACATTATACCACTTCAAGATAACAATATCCTGACATTATACCACTTCAAGATCAATAACAATATCCTGACATTATACCACTTCAAGATCAATAACAATATCCTGACATTATACCACTTCAAGATCAATAACAATATCCTGACATTATACCACTTCAAGATCAATAACAATATCCTGACATTATACCACTTCAAGATCAATAACAATATCCTGACATTATACCACTTCAAGATCAATAACAATATCCTGACATTATACCACTTCAAGATCAATAACAATATCCTGACATTATACCACTTCAAGATCAATAACAATATCCTGACATTATACCACTTCAAGATCAATAACAATATCCTGACATTATACCACTTCAAGATCAATAACAATATCATTATACCACTTCAAGATCAATAACAATATTCTGACATTATACCACTTAGATCTAACATTATACTGACATTTCCACTTCAAGATCAATAACAATATCCTGACATTATACCACTTCAAGATCAATAACAATATCCTGACATTATACCACTTCAAGATCAATAACAATATCCTGACATTATACCACTTCAAGATCAATAACAATATCCTGACATTATACCACTTCAAGATCAATAACAATATCCTGACATTATACCACTTCAAGATCAATAACAATATCCTGACATTATACCACTTCAAGATCAATAACAATATCCTGACATTATACCACTTCAAGATCAATAACAATATCCTGACATTATACCACTTCAAGATCAATAACAATATCCTGACATTATACCACTTCAAGATCAATAACAATATCCTGACATTATACCACTTCAAGATCAATAACAATATCCTGACATTATACCACTTCAAGATCAATAACAATATCCTGACATTATACCACTTCAAGATCAATAACAATATCCTGACATTATACCACTTCAAGATCAATAACAATATCCTGACATTATACCACTTCAAGATCAATAACAATATCCTGACATTATACCACTTCAAGATCAATAACAATATCCTGACATTATACCACTTCAAGATCAATAACAATATCCTGACATTATACCACTTCAAGATCAATAACAATATCCTGACATTATACCACTTCAAGATCAATAACAATATCCTGACATTATACCACTTCAAGATCAATAACAATATCCTGACATTATACCACTTCAAGATCAATAACAATATCCTGACATTATACCACTTCAAGATCAATAACAATATCCTGACATTATACCACTTCAAGATCAATAACAATATCCTGACATTATACCACTTCAAGATCAATAACAATATCCTGACATTATACCACTTCAAGATCAATAACAATATCCTGACATTATACCACTTCAAGATCAATAACAATATCCTGACATTATACCACTTCAAGATCAATAACAATATCCTGACATTATACCACTTCAAGATCAATAACAATATCCTGACATTATACCACTTCAAGATCAATAACAATATCCTGACATTATACCACTTCAAGATCAATAACAATATCCTGACATTATACCACTTCAAGATCAATAACAATATCCTGACATTATACCACTTCAAGATCAATAACAATATCCTGACATTATACCACTTCAAGATCAATAACAATATCCTGACATTATACCACTTCAAGATCAATAACAATATCCTGACATTATACCACTTCAAGATCAATAACAATATCCTGACATTATACCACTTCAAGATCAATAACAATATCCTGACATTATACCACTTCAAGATCAATAACAATATCCTGACATTATACCACTTCAAGATCAATAACAATATCCTGACATTATACCACTTCAAGATCAATAACAATATCCTGACATTATACCACTTCAAGATCAATAACAATATCCTGACATTATACCACTTCAAGATCAATAACAATATCCTGACATTATACCACTTCAAGATCAATAACAATATCCTGACATTATACCACTTCAAGATCAATAACAATATCCTGACATTATACCACTTCAAGATCAATAACAATATCCTGACATTATACCACTTCAAGATCAATAACAATATCCTGACATTATACCACTTCAAGATCAATAACAATATCCTGACATTATACCACTTCAAGATCAATAACAATATCCTGACATTATACCACTTCAAGATCAATAACAATATCCTGACATTATACCACTTCAAGATCAATAACAATATCCTGACATTATACCACTTCAAGATCAATAACAATATCCTGACATTATACCACTTCAAGATCAATAACAATATCCTGACATTATACCACTTCAAGATCAATAACAATATCCTGACATTATACCACTTCAAGATCAATAACAATATCCTGACATTATACCACTTCAAGATCAATAACAATATCCTGACATTATACCACTTCAAGATCAATAACAATATCCTGACATTATACCACTTCAAGATCAATAACAATATCCTGACATTATACCACTTCAAGATCAATAACAATATCCTGACATTATACCACTTCAAGATCAATAACAATATCCTGACATTATACCACTTCAAGATCAATAACAATATCCTGACATTATACCACTTCAAGATCAATAACAATATCCTGACATTATACCACTTCAAGATCAATAACAATATCCTGACATTATACCACTTCAAGATCAATAACAATATCCTGACATTATACCACTTCAAGATCAATAACAATATCCTGACATTATACCACTTCAAGATCAATAACAATATCCTGACATTATACCACTTCAAGATCAATAACAATATCCTGACATTATACCACTTCAAGATCAATAACAATATCCTGACATTATACCACTTCAAGATCAATAACAATATCCTGACATTATACCACTTCAAGATCAATAACAATATCCTGACATTATACCACTTCAAGATCAATAACAATATCCTGACATTATACCACTTCAAGATCAATAACAATATCCTGACATTATACCACTTCAAGATCAATAACAATATCCTGACATTATACCACTTCAAGATCAATAACAATATCCTGACATTATACCACTTCAAGATCAATAACAATATCCTGACATTATACCACTTCAAGATCAATAACAATATCCTGACATTATACCACTTCAAGATCAATAACAATATCCTGACATTATACCACTTCAAGATCAATAACAATATCCTGACATTATACCACTTCAAGATCAATAACAATATCCTGACATTATACCACTTCAAGATCAATAACAATATCCTGACATTATACCACTTCAAGATCAATAACAATATCCTGACATTATACCACTTCAAGATCAATAACAATATCCTGACATTATACCACTTCAAGATCAATAACAATATCCTGACATTATACCACTTCAAGATCAATAACAATATCCTGACATTATACCACTTCAAGATCAATAACAATATCCTGACATTATACCACTTCAAGATCAATAACAATATCCTGACATTATACCACTTCAAGATCAATAACAATATCCTGACATTATACCACTTCAAGATCAATAACAATATCCTGACATTATACCACTTCAAGATCAATAACAATATCCTGACATTATACCACTTCAAGATCAATAACAATATCCTGACATTATACCACTTCAAGATCAATAACAATATCCTGACATTATACCACTTCAAGATCAATAACAATATCCTGACATTATACCACTTCAAGATCAATAACAATATCCTGACATTATACCACTTCAAGATCAATAACAATATCCTGACATTATACCACTTCAAGATCAATAACAATATCCTGACATTATACCACTTCAAGATCAATAACAATATCCTGACATTATACCACTTCAAGATCAATAACAATATCCTGACATTATACCACTTCAAGATCAATAACAATATCCTGACATTATACCACTTCAAGATCAATAACAATATCCTGACATTATACCACTTCAAGATCAATAACAATATCCTGACATTATACCACTTCAAGATCAATAACAATATCCTGACATTATACCACTTCAAGATCAATAACAATATCCTGACATTATACCACTTCAAGATCAATAACAATATCCTGACATTATACCACTTCAAGATCAATAACAATATCCTGACATTATACCACTTCAAGATCAATAACAATATCCTGACATTATACCACTTCAAGATCAATAACAATATCCTGACATTATACCACTTCAAGATCAATAACAATATCCTGACATTATACCACTTCAAGATCAATAACAATATCCTGACATTATACCACTTCAAGATCAATAACAATATCCTGACATTATACCACTTCAAGATCAATAACAATATCCTGACATTATACCACTTCAAGATCAATAACAATATCCTGACATTATACCACTTCAAGATCAATAACAATATCCTGACATTATACCACTTCAAGATCAATAACAATATCCTGACATTATACCACTTCAAGATCAATAACAATATCCTGACATTATACCACTTCAAGATCAATAACAATATCCTGACATTATACCACTTCAAGATCAATAACAATATCCTGACATTATACCACTTCAAGATCAATAACAATATCCTGACATTATACCACTTCAAGATCAATAACAATATCCTGACATTATACCACTTCAAGATCAATAACAATATCCTGACATTATACCACTTCAAGATCAATAACAATATCCTGACATTATACCACTTCAAGATCAATAACAATATCCTGACATTATACCACTTCAAGATCAATAACAATATCCTGACATTATACCACTTCAAGATCAATAACAATATCCTGACATTATACCACTTCAAGATCAATAACAATATCCTGACATTATACCACTTCAAGATCAATAACAATATCCTGACATTATACCACTTCAAGATCAATAACAATATCCTGACATTATACCACTTCAAGATCAATAACAATATCCTGACATTATACCACTTCAAGATCAATAACAATATCCTGACATTATACCACTTCAAGATCAATAACAATATCCTGACATTATACCACTTCAAGATCAATAACAATATCCTGACATTATACCACTTCAAGATCAATAACAATATCCTGACATTATACCACTTCAAGATCAATAACAATATCCTGACATTATACCACTTCAAGATCAATAACAATATCCTGACATTATACCACTTCAAGATCAATAACAATATCCTGACATTATACCACTTCAAGATCAATAACAATATCCTGACATTATACCACTTCAAGATCAATAACAATATCCTGACATTATACCACTTCAAGATCAATAACAATATCCTGACATTATACCACTTCAAGATCAATAACAATATCCTGACATTATACCACTTCAAGATCAATAACAATATCCTGACATTATACCACTTCAAGATCAATAACAATATCCTGACATTATACCACTTCAAGATCAATAACAATATCCTGACATTATACCACTTCAAGATCAATAACAATATCCTGACATTATACCACTTCAAGATCAATAACAATATCCTGACATTATACCACTTCAAGATCAATAACAATATCCTGACATTATACCACTTCAAGATCAATAACAATATCCTGACATTATACCACTTCAAGATCAATAACAATATCCTGACATTATACCACTTCAAGATCAATAACAATATCCTGACATTATACCACTTCAAGATCAATAACAATATCCTGACATTATACCACTTCAAGATCAATAACAATATCCTGACATTATACCACTTCAAGATCAATAACAATATCCTGACATTATACCACTTCAAGATCAATAACAATATCCTGACATTATACCACTTCAAGATCAATAACAATATCCTGACATTATACCACTTCAAGATCAATAACAATATCCTGACATTATACCACTTCAAGATCAATAACAATATCCTGACATTATACCACTTCAAGATCAATAACAATATCCTGACATTATACCACTTCAAGATCAATAACAATATCCTGACATTATACCACTTCAAGATCAATAACAATATCCTGACATTATACCACTTCAAGATCAATAACAATATCCTGACATTATACCACTTCAAGATCAATAACAATATCCTGACATTATACCACTTCAAGATCAATAACAATATCCTGACATTATACCACTTCAAGATCAATAACAATATCCTGACATTATACCACTTCAAGATCAATAACAATATCCTGACATTATACCACTTCAAGATCAATAACAATATCCTGACATTATACCACTTCAAGATCAATAACAATATCCTGACATTATACCACTTCAAGATCAATAACAATATCCTGACATTATACCACTTCAAGATCAATAACAATATCCTGACATTATACCACTTCAAGATCAATAACAATATCCTGACATTATACCACTTCAAGATCAATAACAATATCCTGACATTATACCACTTCAAGATCAATAACAATATCCTGACATTATACCACTTCAAGATCAATAACAATATCCTGACATTAAGATCAATAACAATATCCTGACATTATACCACTTCAAGATCAATAACAATATCCTGACATTATACCACTTCAAGATCAATAACAATATCCTGACATTATACCACTTCAAGATCAATAACAATATCCTGACATTATACCACTTCAAGATCAATAACAATATCCTGACCATTATACCACTTCAAGATCAATAACAATATCCTGACATTATACCACTTCAAGATCAATAACAATATCCTGACATTATACCACTTCAAGATCAATAACAATATCCTGACATTATACCACTTCAAGATCAATAACAATATCCTGACATTATACCACTTCAAGATCAATAACAATATCCTGACATTATACCACTTCAAGATCAATAACAATATCCTGACATTATACCACTTCAAGATCAATAACAATATCCTGACATTATACCACTTCAAGATCAATAACAATATCCTGACATTATACCACTTCAAGATCAATAACAATATCCTGACATTATACCACTTCAAGATCAATAACAATATCCTGACATTATACCACTTCAAGATCAATAACAATATCCTGACATTATACCACTTCAAGATCAATAACAATATCCTGACATTATACCACTTCAAGATCAATAACAATATCCTGACATTATACCACTTCAAGATCAATAACAATATCCTGACATTATACCACTTCAAGATCAATAACAATATCCTGACATTATACCACTTCAAGATCAATAACAATATCCTGACATTATACCACTTCAAGATCAATAACAATATCCTGACATTATACCACTTCAAGATCAATAACAATATCCTGACATTATACCACTTCAAGATCAATAACAATATCCTGACATTATACCACTTCAAGATCAATAACAATATCCTGACATTATACCACTTCAAGATCAATAACAATATCCTGACATTATACCACTTCAAGATCAATAACAATATCCTGACATTATACCACTTCAAGATCAATAACAATATCCTGACATTATACCACTTCAAGATCAATAACAATATCCTGACATTATACCACTTCAAGATCAATAACAATATCCTGACATTATACCACTTCAAGATCAATAACAATATCCTGACATTATACCACTTCAAGATCAATAACAATATCCTGACATTATACCACTTCAAGATCAATAACAATATCCTGACATTATACCACTTCAAGATCAATAACAATATCCTGACATTATACCACTTCAAGATCAATAACAATATCCTGACATTATACCACTTCAAGATCAATAACAATATCCTGACATTATACCACTTCAAGATCAATAACAATATCCTGACATTATACCACTTCAAGATCAATAACAATATCCTGACATTATACCACTTCAAGATCAATAACAATATCCTGACATTATACCACTTCAAGATCAATAACAATATCCTGACATTATACCACTTCAAGATCAATAACAATATCCTGACATTATACCACTTCAAGATCAATAACAATATCCTGACATTATACCACTTCAAGATCAATAACAATATCCTGACATTATACCACTTCAAGATCAATAACAATATCCTGACATTATACCACTTCAAGATCAATAACAATATCCTGACATTATACCACTTCAAGATCAATAACAATATCCTGACATTATACCACTTCAAGATCAATAACAATATCCTGACATTATACCACTTCAAGATCAATAACAATATCCTGACATTATACCACTTCAAGATCAATAACAATATCCTGACATTATACCACTTCAAGATCAATAACAATATCCTGACATTATACCACTTCAAGATCAATAACAATATCCTGACATTATACCACTTCAAGATCAATAACAATATCCTGACATTATACCACTTCAAGATCAATAACAATATCCTGACATTATACCACTTCAAGATCAATAACAATATCCTGACATTATACCACTTCAAGATCAATAACAATATCCTGACATTATACCACTTCAAGATCAATAACAATATCCTGACATTATACCACTTCAAGATCAATAACAATATCCTGACATTATACCACTTCAAGATCAATAACAATATCCTGACATTATACCACTTCAAGATCAATAACAATATCCTGACATTATACCACTTCAAGATCAATAACAATATCCTGACATTATACCACTTCAAGATCAATAACAATATCCTGACATTATACCACTTCAAGATCAATAACAATATCCTGACATTATACCACTTCAAGATCAATAACAATATCCTGACATTATACCACTTCAAGATCAATAACAATATCCTGACATTATACCACTTCAAGATCAATAACAATATCCTGACATTATACCACTTCAAGATCAATAACAATATCCTGACATTATACCACTTCAAGATCAATAACAATATCCTGACATTATACCACTTCAAGATCAATAACAATATCCTGACATTATACCACTTCAAGATCAATAACAATATCCTGACATTATACCACTTCAAGATCAATAACAATATCCTGACATTATACCACTTCAAGATCAATAACAATATCCTGACATTATACCACTTCAAGATCAATAACAATATCCTGACATTATACCACTTCAAGATCAATAACAATATCCTGACATTATACCACTTCAAGATCAATAACAATATCCTGACATTATACCACTTCAAGATCAATAACAATATCCTGACATTATACCACTTCAAGATCAATAACAATATCCTGACATTATACCACTTCAAGATCAATAACAATATCCTGACATTATACCACTTCAAGATCAATAACAATATCCTGACATTATACCACTTCAAGATCAATAACAATATCCTGACATTATACCACTTCAAGATCAATAACAATATCCTGACATTATACCACTTCAAGATCAATAACAATATCCTGACATTATACCACTTCAAGATCAATAACAATATCCTGACATTATACCACTTCAAGATCAATAACAATATCCTGACATTATACCACTTCAAGATCAATAACAATATCCTGACATTATACCACTTCAAGATCAATAACAATATCCTGACATTATACCACTTCAAGATCAATAACAATATCCTGACATTATACCACTTCAAGATCAATAACAATATCCTGACATTATACCACTTCAAGATCAATAACAATATCCTGACATTATACCACTTCAAGATCAATAACAATATCCTGACATTATACCACTTCAAGATCAATAACAATATCCTGACATTATACCACTTCAAGATCAATAACAATATCCTGACATTATACCACTTCAAGATCAATAACAATATCCTGACATTATACCACTTCAAGATCAATAACAATATCCTGACATTATACCACTTCAAGATCAATAACAATATCCTGACATTATACCACTTCAAGATCAATAACAATATCCTGACATTATACCACTTCAAGATCAATAACAATATCCTGACATTATACCACTTCAAGATCAATAACAATATCCTGACATTATACCACTTCAAGATCAATAACAATATCCTGACATTATACCACTTCAAGATCAATAACAATATCCTGACATTATACCACTTCAAGATCAATAACAATATCCTGACATTATACCACTTCAAGATCAATAACAATATCCTGACATTATACCACTTCAAGATCAATAACAATATCCTGACATTATACCACTTCAAGATCAATAACAATATCCTGACATTATACCACTTCAAGATCAATAACAATATCCTGACATTATACCACTTCAAGATCAATAACAATATCCTGACATTATACCACTTCAAGATCAATAACAATATCCTGACATTATACCACTTCAAGATCAATAACAATATCCTGACATTATACCACTTCAAGATCAATAACAATATCCTGACATTATACCACTTCAAGATCAATAACAATATCCTGACATTATACCACTTCAAGATCAATAACAATATCCTGACATTATACCACTTCAAGATCAATAACAATATCCTGACATTATACCACTTCAAGATCAATAACAATATCCTGACATTATACCACTTCAAGATCAATAACAATATCCTGACATTATACCACTTCAAGATCAATAACAATATCCTGACATTATACCACTTCAAGATCAATAACAATATCCTGACATTATACCACTTCAAGATCAATAACAATATCCTGACATTATACCACTTCAAGATCAATAACAATATCCTGACATTATACCACTTCAAGATCAATAACAATATCCTGACATTATACCACTTCAAGATCAATAACAATATCCTGACATTATACCACTTCAAGATCAATAACAATATCCTGACATTATACCACTTCAAGATCAATAACAATATCCTGACATTATACCACTTCAAGATCAATAACAATATCCTGACATTATACCACTTCAAGATCAATAACAATATCCTGACATTATACCACTTCAAGATCAATAACAATATCCTGACATTATACCACTTCAAGATCAATAACAATATCCTGACATTATACCACTTCAAGATCAATAACAATATCCTGACATTATACCACTTCAAGATCAATAACAATATCCTGACATTATACCACTTCAAGATCAATAACAATATCCTGACATTATACCACTTCAAGATCAATAACAATATCCTGACATTATACCACTTCAAGATCAATAACAATATCCTGACATTATACCACTTCAAGATCAATAACAATATCCTGACATTATACCACTTCAAGATCAATAACAATATCCTGACATTATACCACTTCAAGATCAATAACAATATCCTGACATTATACCACTTCAAGATCAATAACAATATCCTGACATTATACCACTTCAAGATCAATAACAATATCCTGACATTATACCACTTCAAGATCAATAACAATATCCTGACATTATACCACTTCAAGATCAATAACAATATCCTGACATTATACCACTTCAAGATCAATAACAATATCCTGACATTATACCACTTCAAGATCAATAACAATATCCTGACATTATACCACTTCAAGATCAATAACAATATCCTGACATTATACCACTTCAAGATCAATAACAATATCCTGACATTATACCACTTCAAGATCAATAACAATATCCTGACATTATACCACTTCAAGATCAATAACAATATCCTGACATTATACCACTTCAAGATCAATAACAATATCCTGACATTATACTGATCAATAACATATACATTATACCACTTCAAGATCAATAACAATATCCTGACATTATACCACTTCAAGATCAATAACAATATCCTGACATTATACCACTTCAAGATCAATAACAATATCCTGACATTATACCACTTCAATATCAATTAACAATATCAATAACAATGACATTATACCACTTCAAGATCAATAACAATATCCTGACATTATACCACTTCAAGATCAATAACAATATCCTGACATTATACCACTTCAAGATCAATAACAATATCCTGACATTATACCACTTCAAGATCAATAACAATATCCTGACATTATACCACTTCAAGATCAATAACAATATCCTGACATTATACCACTCAAGATCAATAACAATATCCTGACATTATACCACTTCAAGATCAATAACAATATCCTGACATTATACCACTTCAAGATCAATAACAATATCCTGACATTATACCACTTCAAGATCAATAACAATATCCTGACATTATACCACTTCAAGATCAATAACAATATCCTGACATTATACCACTTCAAGATCAATAACAATATCCTGACATTATACCACTTCAAGATCAATAACAATATCCTGACATTATACCACTTCAAGATCAATAACAATATCCTGACATTATACCACTTCAAGATCAATAACAATATCCTGACATTATACCACTTCAAGATCAATAACAATATCCTGACATTATACCACTTCAAGATCAATAACAATATCCTGACATTATACCACTTCAAGATCAATAACAATATCCTGACATTATACCACTTCAAGATCAATAACAATATCCTGACATTATACCACTTCAAGATCAATAACAATATCCTGACATTATACCACTTCAAGATCAATAACAATATCCTGACATTATACCACTTCAAGATCAATAACAATATCCTGACATTATACCACTTCAAGATCAATAACAATATCCTGACATTATACCACTTCAAGATCAATAACAATATCCTGACATTATACCACTTCAAGATCAATAACAATATCCTGACATTATACCACTTCAAGATCAATAACAATATCCTGACATTATACCACTTCAAGATCAATAACAATATCCTGACATTATACCACTTCAAGATCAATAACAATATCCTGACATTATACCACTTCAAGATCAATAACAATATCCTGACATTATACCACTTCAAGATCAATAACAATATCCTGACATTATACCACTTCAAGATCAATAACAATATCCTGACATTATACCACTTCAAGATCAATAACAATATCCTGACATTATACCACTTCAAGATCAATAACAATATCCTGACATTATACCACTTCAAGATCAATAACAATATCCTGACATTATACCACTTCAAGATCAATAACAATATCCTGACATTATACCACTTCAAGATCAATAACAATATCCTGACATTATACCACTTCAAGATCAATAACAATATCCTGACATTATACCACTTCAAGATCAATAACAATATCCTGACATTATACCACTTCAAGATCAATAACAATATCCTGACATTATACCACTTCAAGATCAATAACAATATCCTGACATTATACCACTTCAAGATCAATAACAATATCCTGACATTATACCACTTCAAGATCAATAACAATATCCTGACATTATACCACTTCAAGATCAATAACAATATCCTGACATTATACCACTTCAAGATCAATAACAATATCCTGACATTATACCACTTCAAGATCAATTAACAATATCCTGACATTATACCTGACATTATACCACTTCAAGATCAATAACAATATCCTGACATTATACCACTTCAAGATCAATAACAATATCCTGACATTATACCACTTCAAGATCAATAACAATATCCTGACATTATACCACTTCAAGATCAATAACAATATCCTGACATTATACCACTTCAAGATCAATAACAATATCCTGACATTATACCACTTCAAGATCAATAACAATATCCTGACATTATACCACTTCAAGATCAATAACAATATCCTGACATTATACCACTTCAAGATCAATAACAATATCCTGACATTATACCACTTCAAGATCAATAACAATATCCTGACATTATACCACTTCAAGATCAATAACAATATCCTGACATTATACCACTTCAAGATCAATAACAATATCCTGACATTATACCACTTCAAGATCAATAACAATATCCTGACATTATACCATTCAAGATCAATAACAATATCCTGACATTATACCACTTCAAGATCAATAACAATATCCTGACATTATACCACTTCAAGATCAATAACAATATCCTGACATTATACCACTTCAAGATCAATAACAATATCCTGACATTATACCACTTCAAGATCAATAACAATATCCTGACATTATACCACTTCAAGATCAATAACAATATCCTGACATTATACCACTTCAAGATCAATAACAATATCCTGACATTATACCACTTCAAGATCAATAACAATATCCTGACATTATACCACTTCAAGATCAATAACAATATCCTGACATTATACCACTTCAAGATCAATAACAATATCCTGACATTATACCACTTCAAGATCAATAACAATATCCTGACATTATACCACTTCAAGATCAATAACAATATCCTGACATTATACCACTTCAAGATCAATAACAATATCCTGACATTATACCACTTCAAGATCAATAACAATATCCTGACATTATACCACTTCAAGATCAATAACAATATCCTGACATTATACCACTTCAAGATCAATAACAATATCCTGACATTATACCACTTCAAGATCAATAACAATATCCTGACATTATACCACTTCAAGATCAATAACAATATCCTGACATTATACCACTTCAAGATCAATAACAATATCCTGACATTATACCACTTCAAGATCAATAACAATATCCTGACATTATACCACTTCAAGATCAATAACAATATCCATTATACCACTTCAAGATCAATAACAATATCCTGACATTATACCACTTCAAGATCAATAACAATATCCTGACATTATACCACTTCAAGATCAATAACAATATCCTGACATTATACCACTTCAAGATCAATAACAATATCCTGACATTATACCACTTCAAGATCAATAACAATATCCTGACATTATACCACTTCAAGATCAATAACAATATCCTGACATTATACCACTTCAAGATCAATAACAATATCCTGACATTATACCACTTCAAGATCAATAACAATATCCTGACATTATACCACTTCAAGATCAATAACAATATCCTGACATTATACCACTTCAAGATCAATAACAATATCCTGACATTATACCACTTCAAGATCAATAACAATATCCTGACATTATACCACTTCAAGATCAATAACAATATCCTGACATTATACCACTTCAAGATCAATAACAATATCCTGACATTATACCACTTCAAGATCAATAACAATATCCTGACATTATACCACTTCAAGATCAATAACAATATCCTGACATTATACCACTTCAAGATCAATAACAATATCCTGACATTATACCACTTCAAGATCAATAACAATATCCTGACATTATACCACTTCAAGATCAATAACAATATCCTGACATTATACCACTTCAAGATCAATAACAATATCCTGACATTATACCACTTCAAGATCAATAACAATATCCTGACATTATACCACTTCAAGATCAATAACAATATCCTGACATTATACCACTTCAAGATCAATAACAATATCCTGACATTATACCACTTCAAGATCAATAACAATATCCTGACATTATACCACTTCAAGATCAATAACAATATCCTGACATTATACCACTTCAAGATCAATAACAATATCCTGACATTATACCACTTCAAGATCAATAACAATATCCTGACATTATACCACTTCAAGATCAATAACAATATCCTGACATTATACCACTTCAAGATCAATAATATCCTGACATTATACCACTTTATCACCAAAGATCAATAACAATATCCTGACATTATACCACTTCAAGATCAATAACAATATCCTGACATTATACCACTTCAAGATCAATAACAATATCCTGACATTATACCACTTCAAGATCAATAACAATATCCTGACATTATACCACTTCAAGATCAATAACAATATCCTGACATTATACCACTTCAAGATCAATAACAATATCCTGACATTATACCACTTCAAGATCAATAACAATATCCTGACATTATACCACTTCAAGATCAATAACAATATCCTGACATTATACCACTTCAAGATCAATAACAATATCCTGACATTATACCACTTCAAGATCAATAACAATATCCTGACATTATACCACTTCAAGATCAATAACAATATCCTGACATTATACCACTTCAAGATCAATAACAATATCCTGACATTATACCACTTCAAGATCAATAACAATATCCTGACATTATACCACTTCAAGATCAATAACAATATCCTGACATTATACCACTTCAAGATCAATAACAATATCCTGACATTATACCACTTCAAGATCAATAACAATATCCTGACATTATACCACTTCAAGATCAATAACAATATCCTGACATTATACCACTTCAAGATCAATAACAATATCCTGACATTATACCACTTCAAGATCAATAACAATATCCTGACATTATACCACTTCAAGATCAATAACAATATCCTGACATTATACCACTTCAAGATCAATAACAATATCCTGACATTATACCACTTCAAGATCAATAACAATATCCTGACATTATACCACTTCAAGATCAATAACAATATCCTGACATTATACCACTTCAAGATCAATAACAATATCCTGACATTATACCACTTCAAGATCAATAACAATATCCTGACATTATACCACTTCAAGATCAATAACAATATCCTGACATTATACCACTTCAAGATCAATAATAACAATATCCTGACATTATACCACTTCAAGATCAATAACAATATCCTGACATTATACCACTTC